>NC_068454.1:79218631-79447299 GCF_023373465.1 Oncorhynchus keta
ATCTGAATTAAACTCAACTCCAGAACCATTCAAACATGCATTTTCACTGCACACCAAGGTCATCTTTGATTTATTCCTAGAAACACTGTTTCCAGTTTTGATTCTTGGTTAATCTCTCTTTCTCTCCCCCATCTTTCCCTCCCCTCTCTCACCTGTCTTTCCCTCCCCTCTCTCACCTATCTTTCCCTCCCCTCTCACACCTCTCAATTAAATTCAAAGGGCTTTATTGGCATGGGAAACATCAGGTCTGAATATTTATGTAAATAAGTTATTTCTGTTTTGTATGTTTTATAAATTTGCAAAGCATTGTGCACATAACCTGTCTTCTCTTCAAACTAGGTCTGCCTACAGTGGCCTTTCTCAAAAGCAAGGCTATGCTCACTAAGTCTGTACATAGTAAAAGCTTTCCTTAGTAGCTCCACGGTAGTTATTGGTGTAATATTTGTCTCCACTTTTGTGTATTGGGTTGACCAGTCGTTGGTTCCAAATATTGGCGAAGGTGCCAGAGCTGAGGATGATGTTAAAGGCTTCATGTATATAATTTGTGGTCTGTATATTTGATCATTTCATTAGGATGACATCAACGCTACAGGTCTTTTGGGGTTGGAGGGTTTGCATTTGGTCTTGTAGTTCATTCAATGTAATTGGAGAATCCAGTGTGTTCTGGTAGTCTTTAATAGATCATTCTAAGACTTGAAATTGATTATGTATATGTTTTTGCTGTTTGTTATTTGTTAAAGAGCCAATAAGATGGGAGAAGTGGTTTCTCCATACATCTCCATTATGGATAGATAACTCTTTGTGTTGTTGTTTGTTATAGAGCCAATAATAATATAATAATATAATAATATATGCCATTTAGCATGGGAGAAGTGGTTTCTCCATACATCTCCATTATGGATAGATAACTCTTTGTGTTGTTGTTTGTTATAGAGCCAATAAGATGGGAGAAGTGGTTTATCCATACATCTCCATTATGGATAGATAACTCTTTGTGTTGTTGTTTGTTATAGAGCCAATAAGATAGGAGAAGTGGTTTATCCAGACATCTCCATTATGGATAGATAACTCTTTGTGTTGTTGTTTGTTATAGAGCCAATGGATAGATGTTGGTTATAGAGCCAATAAGAAGTGTTTTATCCAGACATCTCCATTATGGATAGATAACTCTTTGTGTTGTTGTTTGTTATAGAGCCAATAAGATAGGAGAAGTGGTTTCTCCATACATCTCCATTATGGATAGATAACTCTTTGTGTTGTTGTTTGTTATAGAGCCAATAAGATAGGAGAAGTGGTTTATCCATACATCTCCATTATGGATAGATAACTCTTTGTGTTGTTGTTTGTTATAGAGCCAATATGGGAGAAGTGGTTTCTCCATACATCTCCATTATGGATAGATAACTCTTTGTGTTGTTGTTTGTTATTATAGAGCCAATAAGATAACTCTTTGTGTTGTTGTTTGTTATAGAAGATGTGGTTTATCCAGACATCTCCATTATGGATAGATAACTCTTTGTGTTGTTGTTTGTTATAGTGCCAATAAGATAGGAGAAGTGGTTTATCCAGACATCTCCATTATGGATAGATAACTCTTTGTGTTGTTGTTTGTTATAGAGCCAATAAGATAGGAGAAGTGGTTTATCCAGACATCTCCATTATGGATAGATAACTCTTTGTGTTGTTGTTTGTTATAGAGCCAATAAGATGGGAGAAGTGGTTTATCCAGACATCTCCATTATGGATAGATAACTCTTTGTGTTGTTGTTTGTTATAGAGCCAATAAGATGGGAGAAGTGGTTTCTCCATACATCTCCATTATGGATAGATAACTCTTTGTGTTGTTGTTTGTTATAGTGCCAATAAGATAGGAGAAGTGGTTTCTCCATACATCTCCATTATGGATAGATAACTCTTTGTGTTGTTGTTTGTTATAGAGCCAATAAGATGGGAGAAGTGGTTTATCCAGACATCTCCATTATGGATAGATAACTCTTTGTGTTGTTGTTTGTTATAGAGCCAATAAGATGGGAGAAGTGGTTTATCCAGACATCTCCATTATGGATAGATAACTCTTTGTGTTGTTGTTTGTTATAGAGCCAATAAGATGGGAGAAGTGTTTTATCCAGACATCTCCATTATGGATAGATAACTCTTTGTGTTGTTGTTTGTTATAGAGCCAATAAGATAGGAGAAGTGGTTTCTCCATACATCTCCATTATGGATAGATAACTCTTTGTGTTGTTGTTTGTTATAGAGCCAATAAGATGGGAGAAGTGGTTTCTCCAGACATCTCCATTATGGATAGATCTTTGTGTTGTTGTTTGTTATAGAGCCAATAAGATGGGAGAAGTGATACATCTCCATTATGGATAGATAACTCTTTGTGTTGTTGTTTGTTATAGAGCCAATAAGATAGGAGAAGTGGTTTCTCCATACATCTCCATTATGGATAGATAACTCTTTGTGTTGTTGTTTGTTATAGAGCCAATAAGATGGGAGAAGTGGTTTCTCCATACATCTCCATTATGGATAGATAACTCTTTGTGTTGTTGTTTGTTATAGAGCCAATAAGATGGGAGAAGTGGTTTATCCAGACATCTCCATTATGGATAGATAACTCTTTGTGTTGTTGTTTGTTATAGAGCCAATAAGATAGGAGAAGTGGTTTCTCCATACATCTCCATTATGGATAGATAACTCTTTGTGTTGTTGTTTGTTATAGAGCCAATAAGATGGGAGAAGTGTTTTATCCAGACATCTCCATTTTGGATAGATAACTCTTTGTGTTGTTGTTTGTTATAGAGCCAATAAGATAGGAGAAGTGGTTTCTCCATACATCTCCATTATGGATAGATAACTCTTTGTGTTGTTGTTTGTTATAGAGCCAATAAGATGGGAGAAGTGTTTTATCCAGACATCTCCATTATGGATAGATAACTCTTTGTGTTGTTGTTTGTTATAGAGCCAATAAGATAGGAGAAGTGGTTTCTCCATACATCTCCATTATGGATAGATAACTCTTTGTGTTGTTGTTTGTTATAGAGCCAATAAGATGGGAGAAGTGGTTTATCCAGACATCTCCATTATGGATAGATAACTCTTTGTGTTGTTGTTTGTTATAGAGCCAATAAGATGGGAGAAGTGGTTTCTCCATACATCTCCATTATGGATAGATAACTCTTTGTGTTGTTGTTTGTTATAGAGCCAATAAGATAGGAGAAGTGGTTTATCCAGACATCTCCATTATGGATAGATAACTCTTTGTGTTGTTGTTTGTTATAGAGCCAATAAGATGGGAGAAGTGGTTTCTCCATACATCTCCATTATGGATAGATAACTCTTTGTGTTGTTGTTTGTTATAGAGCCAATAAGATGGGAGAAGTGTTTTATCCAGACATCTCCATTATGGATAGATAACTCTTTGTGTTGTTGTTTGTTATAGAGCCAATAAGATGGGAGAAGTGGTTTCTCCATACATCTCCATTATGGATAGATAACTCTTTGTGTTGTTGTTTGTTATAGAGCCAATAAGATAGGAGAAGTGGTTTCTCCATACATCTCCATTATGGATAGATAACTCTTTGTGTTGTTGTTTGTTATAGAGCCAATAAGATGGGAGAAGTGTTTTATCCAGACATCTCCATTATGGATAGATAACTCTTTGTGTTGTTGTTTGTTATAGAGCCAATAAGATGGGAGAAGTGGTTTCTCCATACATCTCCATTATGGATAGATAACTCTTTGTGTTGTTGTTTGTTATAGAGCCAATAAGATAGGAGAAGTGGTTTCTCCATACATCTCCATTATGGATAGATAACTCTTTGTGTTGTTGTTTGTTATAGAGCCAATAAGATAGGAGAAGTGGTTTCTCCATACATCTCCATTATGGATAGATAACTCTTTGTGTTGTTGTTTGTTATAGAGCCAATAAGATGGGAGAAGTGGTTTCTCCATACATCTCCATTATGGATAGATAACTCTTTGTGTTGTTGTTTGTTATAGAGCCAATAAGATGGGAGAAGTGTTTTATCCAGACATCTCCATTATGGATAGATAACTCTTTGTGTTGTTGTTTGTTTAGTGTGCTCCAGTTTTCCCAGAAGTGGTTGGAGTCTATGGATTCTTCAATTACATTGAGCTGATTTCTGACGTGCTGTTCCTTCTTTTCCGTAGTGTATTTCTGTATTGTTTTAGTGATTCACCATAGTGAAGGAGTTGGCTTAGGTTTTCTGGGTCTCTGTGTTTTTCGTTGGATAGGTTTCTCCATTTCTTTCTTAGGTTTTGCATTCATCATCAAACCATTTATCATTGTTTTACATTTTTTAGGTTGTCTGCTTGACATGTTTAGATTTGATATTGAAGCTGAAAGGTGAAATATACTGTTTAGGTTTTCTACTGCTAAGTTTACACCTTCACTATTACAGTTAAATGTTTTGTCCAGGAAGTTGTCTAAAAGGTATTGAATTTGTTGTTGCATAATTGTTTTTAGTAGGTTTCTACACTACTATCCTTCCATCTATAGCCTGTCTTAATATTATTCAGTTCCTTTGGCTTTGATGCCTTGTGATTGAGTTTTGTTCTGTTCAAGTAGACTGTGATTTTGCTTGTGATCTGATAGGGGTGTCAGTGGACTGACTGTGAACGCTCTGAGAGACTCTGGGTTGAGGTCAGTGATAAAGTAGTCTACAGTACTACTGCCAGGAGATGAGCTGTAGGTGTATCTACCGTAGGAGTCTCCTCGAAGCCTACCATTGACTATATACATACCCAGCGTGCGACAGAGCTGCAGGAGTCGTGGCCCATTTTTGTTGGTTGTTTTGTCATAGTTGGGTCTAGAGGGGGATTTTTGGGAGGATATACTGTCAACTCCAGGTAGGTGTTTGTCCCCCTGTGTGCTGAGAGTGTCAGGTTCTTGTCCAGTTCTGGCATTTAGGTCCCTTCTCTTTCCATCCCATCTCTTCCCTCTCTTTCCCTCCCCTCTTTTACCCTCCCCCTCTCCCCTTTCTTCCCTCCCCCTCTCCCATCTTTTTCTCTCCACTCTCTTTCCCTCCCCCTCTCCCATCTCTTTCCCTCCCCTCTCTCCCCTCTCTTTCCATCCCATCTCTTCCCTCTCTTTCCCCCCCCCTCTCCCCTCACTTTCCCTCCCCTCTCCCATCTCTCTCTCTCCCCTTCCCCTCCCCTCTCTTTCCCTCCCATCTCTTTCCCTCCCCCCTCTCCCCTCTCTTTCCCATCTCTTTCTCTCCCCTCTCTTTCCCTCCCCCTTGCTTTCCCTCCCTTTCTCTCACCTCTCTTTCCCTCCCCCTCTCCCCTCTCTTTCCCTCCCTTTCTCTCACCTCTCTTTCCCTCCCCTCCCTCCCCTCTCTTTCCCTCCCTTTCTCTCACCTCTCTTTCCCTCCCCTCCCTCCCCTCTCTTTCCCACCCCCTTTCTTTCCCTCCCTTTCTCTCCCCTCTCTTTCTCTCCCCTCTCTTTCCCTCCCCTCTCTCCCCTCTCTTTATCTCCCCTCTCTCCCCTTTCTTCCCTCCCCCCTCTCCCCTTCCCCTGCTCCCTTCTCTTTCCCTCCCTTTCTCTCCCCTCTCTTTCCCTCCCCTCTCTCTCCGTTCCTCCCCTCCCTCCCCTCTCTTTCCCTCCCCCCTCTCCCCTCTCTTTCCCTCCCTCTCTCCCATCTCTTTCTCTCCCCTCTCTTTCCCTCCCCCTTGCTTTCCCTCCCTTTCTCTCACATCTCTTTCCCTCCCCCTCTCCCCACTCTTTCCCTCCCTTTCTCTCACCTCTCTTTCCCTCCCCTCCTTCCCCTCTCTTTTTCTACCCCTCTCTTTCCCTCCCTTTCTCTCCCCTCTCTTTCTCTCCCCTCTCTTTCCCTCCCCTCTCTCCCCTCTCTCCCCTTTCTTCCCTCCCCCGCTCCCTTCTCTTTCCCTCCCTTTCTCTCTCCTCTCTTTCCCTCCCCTCTCTCCCCTCTCTTTATCTCCCCTCTCTCCCCTGCTCTGCTCCCTTCTCTTTCCCTCCCCTCTCTCTCCTCTCTATATTTATCTTCTCCATGTCTGTCCATCACACAGTCAGTGGACCATTTAATTTATTCAAATCAAAGGGTTACACTTCAATGAACAACTATTTAGTCTCATCTGTGTGTGTGTGTGTGTGTGTGTGTGTGTGTGTGTGTGTGTGTGTGTGTGTGTGTGTGTGTGTGTGTGTGTGTGTGTGTGTGTGTGTGTGTGTGTGTGTGTGTGTGTGTGTGTGTGTGTGTGTGTGTGTGTGTGATTAGCAGGTATTGATTGAAGGCTGAGTGGATGCCATGCAGATAGCATTTTGAGCTCCATCAGTTCAATCATCAAACAGACACACAGACCCAGCGAGGCACTGAGTTGCACAGCCAAGGGCCCCCCAACCCCCTCAGCTACAGGGGAGCCAACGCATATAAACATACAGAAGGCGCTGCAGAGAGAATTCCCCCTGTAGACTGGTCCCACAGCACTAGCCATGACACACCCGCACCCACTATCCACATCGACGAGAAGGTGGAAAGTTTTAAATTCCCCTGCATACACATCATGGACAAACTGAAATGGTCCACCCATACAGACAGCGTGGTGAAGAAGGCGCAAAAGCGCCTCTTCAATCTCAGGAGACTGAAGAAATTTGGCTTGTCACCTAAAACCCTCAGAAACTTTTACAGATGCACAATTGTCGGGCTGTATCACAGCCTTATATGACAACTGCACCGCCCACAACCGCAAAGCAATCCAGAGGGTGGTGAGGTCTGCACAACGCATCACCTGGGGCAAACTACTTGCCCTCCATGACACCTACAGCACCCGATGTCACAGGAAGGCCAAAAAGATCATCAAGGACAACAACTACCTGTTCACCCCGCTACCATCCAGAAGGCGAGGTCAGTACAGGTGCATCAAAGCTGGAACCGAGAGACTGAAAAACTGCTTCTATCTCAAGGCCATCAGACTGTTAAACAGCCATCTCAAGCACAGAGAGGCTGCTGCCTACATACAGACTTGAAATCATTGGCCACTTTAAAAAATGGATCCCTAGTCACTGTAGTAATGCCACTTTAATAATGATGTTTACCTATCTTGCCTAACTCATCTCATATGTATATACTGTATTTTATACCATCTATTGCATCTTGCCTATGCCGCTCTGTTGTTGCTCATCCATATATTTATATGTATATATTCTTATTCCATTCCTTTACTTAGATTTGTGTATATTATGTAGTTGTTGTGGAATTGTTAGATTACATGTTAGATATTGCTGCACTGTCGGAACTAGAAGCACAATCATTTCCCTACACTCTCAATAACATCTGCTAACCATGTGTACGTGACCAATAAAATTGGATTTGATTTGACATACATACACACACCCTACATGGGGCGACAGGTAGCCTAGTGGTTAGAGCGTTGGACTAGTAACCGGAAGGTTGCCAGATCCAATCCCCAAGCTGACAAGGTAAAAATCTGTCGTTCTGCCCCTGAACAAGGCAGTTGTTAACCCACTGTTCCTAGACCAGTTAACCCACTGTTCCTAGACCAGTTAACCCACTGTTCCTAGACCAGTTAACCCACTGTTCCTAAACTGTCATTGAAAATAAGAATTTGTTCTTAACTGACTTGCCTAGTTAAATAAAGGTCAAATAAAACAATGAAATAAAAATATAATTTCTGAGCACAGCCACTAGTCTAACTCTGCTGTCCCACATTGTTGAATGCTGAATTCATTGGTGTGAGCAGTCTGGTTTGGTTGAAGACAAACTGATGAACAACAGATGTGTGTGTGTATTTGTGTGTCAGCGTGTGTGCGTGTTGGGGTCTCTCCCTGTCAGAACGATGCTTCGCTGTAATCAGTCTCCAGGGAAACAGACACCAGGCAGAAGAGTTGTGTTAACTCAACAACACAAACACACAACACACAGACACACACACAGACAGTCATACACACTCAATTACACATCGATAAACACATACTCAATTACACAGTGACAGATACAGACACTCAATTACACAGTGACAGATACAGACACTCGATTACACACCGATAAACACATACTCAATTACACAGTGACAGATACAGACATCAATTACACAGTGACAGATACAGACACTCAATTACACAGTGACAGATACAGACACTCAATTACACAGTGACAGATACAGACATCGATTAACACCGATAAACACATACTCAATTACACAGTGATAGATACAGACACTCAATTACACAGTGACAGATACAGACACTCAATTACACAGTGACAGATACAGACACTCAATTACACAGTGACAGATACAGACACTCGATTACACACCGATAAACACATACTCAATTACACAGTGACAGATACAGACACTCGATTACACACCGATAAACACATACTCAATTACACAGTGATAGATACAGACACTCAATTACACAGTGACAGATACAGACACTCAATTACACAGTGACAGATACAGACACTCAATTACACAGTGACAGATACAGACACTGATTACACACCGATAAACACATACTCAATTACACAGTGACAGATACAGACACTCGATTACACAGTGACAGATACAGATAAACACATATTACACACCGATAAACACATACTCAATTACACAGTGACAGATACAGACACTCAATTACACAGTGACAGATACAGACACTCGATTACACACCGATAAACACATACTCAATTACACAGTGACACAGTGACAGATACAGACACTCGATTACACACCGATAAACACATACTCAATTACACAGTGATAGATACAGACACTCAATTACACAGTGACAGATACAGACACTCAATTACACAGTGACAGATACAGACACTCAATTACACAGTGACAGATACAGACACTCGATTACACACCGATAAACACATACTCAATTACACAGTGACAGATACAGACACTCGATTACACATTGACAGATACACATACTCAATTACACAGTGACAGATACAGACACTCAATTACACACCGATAAACACATACTCAATTACACAGTGACAGATACAGACACTCAATTACACAGTGACAGATACAGACACTCGATTACACACCGATAAACACATACTCAATTACACAGTGACAGATACAGACACTCGATTTCGATAAACACACTCAGTGACAGATACAGACAGACCGATAAACACATACTCAATTACACAGTGACAGATACAGACACTCGATTACACATCGATAAACACATACTCAATTACACAGTGACAGATACAGACACATAAACACATACTCAATTACACAGTGACAGATACAGACACTCGATTACACATTACACATCGATAAACACATACTCAATTACACAGTGACAGATACAGACACTCAATTACACAGTGACAGATACAGACACTCGATTACACACCGATAAACACATACTCAATTACACAGTGACAGATACAGACACTCGATTACACATCGATAAACACATACTCAATTACACAGTGACAGATACAGACACTCAATTACACACCGATAAACACATACTCAATTACACAGTGACAGATACAGACACTCAATTACACAGTGACAGATACAGACACTCGATTACACACCGATAAACACATACTCAATTACACAGTGACAGATACAGACACTCGATTACACAGTGACAGATACAGACACTCAATTACACAGTGACAGATACAGACACTCAATTACACAGTGACCAGATACAGACACTCGATTACACACCGATAAACACATACTCAATTACACAGTGACAGATACAGACACTCGATTACACAGTGACAGATACAGACACTCAATTACACAGTGACAGATACAGACACTCAATTACACAGTGACAGATACAGACACTCAATTACACAGTGACAGATACAGACACTCAATTACACAGTGACAGATACAGACACTCAATTACACAGTGACAGATACAGACACTCAATTACACAGTGACAGATACAGACACTCAATTACACAGTGACAGATACAGACACTCGATTACACACCGATAAACACATACTCAATTACACAGTGACAGATACAGACACTCGATTACACAGTGACAGATACAGACACTCAATTACACAGTGACAGATACAGACACTCAATTACACAGTGACAGATACAGACACTCGATTACACACCGATAAACACATACTCAATTACACAGTGACAGATACAGACACTCGATTACACAGTGACAGATACAGACACTCAATTACACAGTGACAGATACAGACACTCAATTACACAGTGACAGATACAGACACTCAATTACACAGTGACAGATACAGACACTCAATTACACAGTGACAGATACAGACACTCAATTACACAGTGACAGATACAGACACTCGATTACACACCGATAAACACATACTCAATTACACAGTGACAGATACAGACAGACACAGTGACAGATACAGACACTCAATTACACAGTGACAGATACAGACACTCAATTACACAGTGACAGATACAGACACTCGATTACACACCGATAAACACATACTCAATTACACAGTGACAGATACAGACACTCAATTACACAGTGACAGATACAGACACTCAATTACACAGTGACAGATACAGACACTCAATTACACAGTGACAGATACAGACACTCAATTACACAGTGACAGATACAGACACTCGATTACACACCGATAAACACATACTCAATTACACAGTGACAGATACAGACACTCGATTACACAGTGACAGATACAGACACTCAATTACACAGTGACAGATACAGACACTCAATTACACACCGATAAACACATACTCAATTACATAGTGACAGATACAGACACTCGATTACACAGTGACAGATACAGACACTCAATTACACAGTGACAAATACAGACACTCAATTACACAGTGACAGATACAGACACTCAATTACACAGTGACAGATACAGACACTCAATTACACAGTGACAGATACAGACACTCGATTACACACCGATAAACACATACTCAATTACACAGTGACAGATACAGACACTCGATTACACAGTGACAGATACAGACACTCAATTACACAGTGACAGATACAGACACTCGAGTACACACCGATAAACACATACTCAATTACACAGTGACAGATACAGACACTCAATTACACATTGACAGATACAGACACTCAATTACACAGTGACAGATACAGACACTCGATTACACACCGATAAACACACTCAATACACAGTGACAGATACAGACACTCGATTACACAGTGACAGATACAGACACTCAATTACACAGTGACAGATACAGACACTCAATTACACAGTGACAGATACAGACACTCGATTACACACCGATAAACACATACTGAATTGCACAGTGACAGATACAGACACTCGATAACACATCGATAAACACATACTGAATTACACAGTGACAGATACAGACACTCGATTACACACCGATACATGTCATTACACCTCTATACACCCAAGTGCATCAGCACAGTCGGCACCGACAGACACAAAGAGTCCCACGGAAGCAGACACATACAAATAGGTGCAGCCGTGGCTTAAAAATGATAACGCATAACCACACCATGTACACACAGAGGGACCTATCACCACACACATGGGGCATTTCCATACAGGATTCACCACAGTGTTTAACCCAAAAGGCTCAGACATTTCTGTTTCCATCTACTGGGCCATGGCTCCGGAGGCCCTGCTCTGACTTGGGGCCAAAGCCAGGAACTTTTCACCTGTCGTTTATAGAACTGTGAATTTGAACCCATTCTAAGAAAGCATCTGTTGCAGAGGTTGTGGATCTTCACACGTCCCCACTGTCAGCCCTCACTATGGAAACACAACTTCTCTAGTATAACATAAGGGTGTAGACCAGTGTTGTGTTAGAGACCACCTAAAGCGAGACAGAGTCAAGACCGAGACCAGAGCAAATCGAGTCTGAGTCAAGACCGAGACCAGAGCAAATCGAGTCTGAGTCATGACCAAGACCAGAGCAAATCGAGTCTGAGTCAAGACCAAGACCAGAGCAAATCGAGTCTGAGTCAAGACCAAGACTTGGAAGGAGGTGATGGGGGCAAGGCTGAGTTAAGAACGAGACCAGAACAATGTGAAACCAATTCAAGACTGTGATTGTGATTTTGTCAGATCTCCACCATAATGAGAGCTCAAAATGTGTTTATGTGTCAATACTTCAGTAGAACATACTGACTCTTTAGCCATTCAGAATGGTGACAAAATGCATTCTGAGGGCAAAGAGCGAGCCACTCTACAAATGATCACTAACCATGGTCTCTAATTAATAGATACAAATATTTTTAAAATACCCGGTCGCCCCTAAGCGACTGCGCGACTATCAAACAATTTCCCTCAGTCTCGACAAGGTTTGAGGTTTCAACAACACTAAAGGACAGTAACGCTACGGGTCAAGTTGAAAGTTCACATTTGAAGAGGTTATCAGATATAAATGTGTCATGACGGGAGAGTGGGTATCTGGCCTGGCAAAGCGGTTTAATGTGCTGACTGAAAAGGGACTAATAATTATTTGTTTGTTTACCCCACTGGTCTCAGCTGCTCTCAGCTGGTCTCAGGAAGAAATGACGAGTCCTCATTGTCCTTCACCGAGTTAAGACTGAGTCAAAATGTATCCGAGACCAAGACAAGACCGAGACACTCAATATGTGGTCTCGAGACAAGACCGAGACACTCAATATGTGGTCTCGAGACAAGACCGAGACACTCAATATGTGGTCTCGAGACAAGACCGAGACACTCAATATGTGGTCTCGAGATTGGACCGAGACACTCAATATGTGGTCTCGAGATTGGACCGAGACACTCAATATGTGGTCTCGAGATTGGACCGAGACACTCAATATGTGGTCTCGAGATTGGACCGAGACACTCAATATGTGGTCTCGAGACTGGACCGAGACACTCAATATGTGGTCTCGAGACTGGACGCGAGTACTACAACACTGGTGTATACTCTAGTGCAGGTATTCCCAAACTGGGGTGTGCGCAATGCCGTGAGCCAAATAAAAATGTGATTCACATTTTCAAACAGTCCATTTATATTTTCCAATGGGGCTAAACATTTGGGGAAGATTTTTTTCTCACCTGAGCAGCCTTGTTTCACTGCCAAAAATAAAATGAAACCATCTAGTGTTCAGTGAAATAACAACACAATGTCAAATACAGGTAGCCTAGTCAAATAATTAACATCCAATCAAATCAACCGTTACTCTCTCATGGGGATTCCACTAACGGTCTGTATGTTGCCAAACGTAGCTGCTGCTCATTCTGTTTGCTCCAAAATGGATAATGGTTAAAACAGGAAGGCCCGTGTCCATAGAGACACATACCAGCTCTAATGGTGGTACTGATACTACTACTAGGACATCATACTGCTACTACCAGCAGTACTACACCTGCACCTGTCAATGACACAAGTTGTTCAGCTTCCACGAGCACATCCAATGCTAGCATCGGTAATTCCACATTTGTTGTTAGCCCAGCTAGCATGGACACTGACAGTTGTGAATCTGATGCAGCCGAAGAGCTACTGCTCCTTACCCAGGAAAGCACCGAACAACAGACAGGGACGTTGGACCATCAAAAAGGCACAAATTTGATGAGAACTTCATTGATTTGGGGTTCCAATATACTGTGAGTCCTGCCTTTCGTCAGCCACAGTGTGTTATATGTGTAAAAGTACTATCTCACAACTCCATGAAACGTTCACTCAGACATTTAGAAACAAAACATGTCTATTTGAAAAATAAGGCATGGGAGTTTTTTTTCAGAGAATTAAGATGACTTTCGAGTAGTAAGACATGTATAAAAGCAACAGATACCATTAATAAGAAGGGGCTAGAAGCGTCTTTTATGGTGAGCTACCGAGTGGCTAGGACAGACAAGCCCCATATTATTGTGCAGGTCTCAATTCTTCCTGCTGCCGCGGATATGGCTGGGACAATGCTGGGGGAAAAGGCAAAAAAACTATGTCACATCCTGACCTTAGTTCCTTTTTATGTCTCTGTTTTAGCTTGGTCAGGGCGTGAGTTGGGGTGGGCATTCTACGTTTTGGGTTCTGTTTTCTATTTCTATGTGTTTGGCCTGGTATGGTTCCCAATCAGAGGCAGCTGGCAATCTGATTGGGAACCATACTTAAGCAGCCTGTTTTTCCCACTTGAGTTGTGGGTAGTTATTTTCTGTCTCTGTGTCTCTACCAGACAGGACTGTTTCTGTTGTTTTTTTGTTTACTTTGTGTTTTAGTGTTCAGTTATCAAATAAATCTAACATGGACACTTACCACGCTGCATCTTGGTCCTCTCCTTCCAACAGCCGTTACACTTTCATCAAACAACACTGTTTCACGACGCATCAGTGACATGGCAGGAGATGTTTTGAAACAATTACTGCTTTACATACAAGCCAGTGAATTCTATGCGTTACAGCTGGATGAGTCAACAGACATGGCGGGCCTGGCACAGCTCCTGGTATATGTCTGTTACAGCTGGATGAGTCAACAGACGTGATGGGCCTGGCACAGCTCCTGGTATATGTCTGTTACAGCTGGATGAGTCAACAGACGTGGCGGGCCTGGCACAGCTCCTGGTATATGTCTGTTACAGCTGGATGAGTCAACAGACATGATGGGCCTGGCACAGCTCCTGGTATATGTCTGTTACAGCTGGATGAGTCAACAGGCCTGGCACAGCTCCTGGTATATGTCTGTTACAGCTGGATGAGTCAACAGGCCTGGCACAGCTCCTGGTATATGTCTGTTACAGCTGGATGAGTCAACAGGCCTGGCACAGCTCCTGGTATATGTCTGTTACAGCTGGATGAGTCAACAGACATGGCGGGCCTGGCACAGCTCCTGGTATATGTCTGTTACAGCTGGATGAGTCAACAGGCCTGGCACAGCTCCTGGTATATGTCTGTTACAGCTGGATGAGTCAACAGGCCTGGCACAGCTCCTGGTATATGTCTGTTACAGCTGGATGAGTCAACAGACGTGATGGGCCTGGCACAGCTCCTGGTATATGTCTGTTACAGCTGGATGAGTCAACAGACGTGGCGGGCCTGGCACAGCTCCTGGTATATGTCTGTTACAGCTGGATACGTCAACAGACGTGGTGGGCCTGGGACAGCTCCTGGTATATGTCTGTTACAGCTGGATGAGTCAACAGACATGGTGGGCCTGGCACAGCTCCTGGTATATGTCTGTTACAGCTGGATGAGTCAACAGACGTGGTGGGCCTGGCACAGCTCCTGGTATATGTCTGTTACAGCTGGATGAGTCAACAGACGTGATGGGCCTGGGACAGCTCCTGGTATATGTCTGTTACAGCTGGATGAGTCAACAGACGTGATGGGCCTGGCACAGCTCCTGGTGGATGTCTGTTACAGCTGGATGAGTCAACAGATGTGATGGGCCTGGCACAGCTCCTGGTATATGTCTGTTACAGCTGGATGAGTCAACAGACGTGATGGGCCTGGCACAGCTCCTGGTATATGTCTGTTACAGCTGGATGAGTCAACAGACGTGATGGGCCTGGCACAGCTCCTGGTATATGTCTGTTACAGCTGGATGAGTCAACAGACGTGATGGGCCTGGCACAGCTCCTGGTATATGTCTGTTACAGCTGGATGAGTCAACAGACGTGATGGGCCTGGGACAGCTCCTGGTATATGTCTGTTACAGCTGGATGAGTCAACAGACGTGATGGGCCTGGCACAGCAGGCCTGGGTAGATGTCTGTTACAGCTGGATGAGTCAACAGATGTGGCGGGCCTGGCACAGCTCCTGGTATATGTCTGTTACAGCTGGATGAGTCAACAGACGTGATGGGCCTGGCACAGCTCCTGGTATATGTCTGTTACAGCTGGATGAGTCAACAGACGTGATGGGCCTGGCACAGCTCCTGGTATATGTCTGTTACAGCTGGATGAGTCAACAGGCCTGGCACAGCTCCTGGTATATGTCTGTTACAGCTGGATGAGTCAACAGACGTGATGGGCCTGGCACAGCTCCTGGTATATGTCTGTTACAGCTGGATGAGTCAACAGACGTGGCGGGCCTGGCACAGCTCCTGGTATATGTCTGTTACAGCTGGATGAGTCAACAGAAGTGGAGGGCCTGGGACAGCTCCTGGTATATGTCTGTTACAGCTGGATAAGTCAACAGACGTGATGGGCCTGGCACAGCTCCTGGTATATGTCTGTTACAGCTGGATGAGTCAACAGACGTGGCGGGCCTGGCACAGCTCCTGGTATATGTCTGTTACAGCTGGATGAGTCAACAGAAGTGGAGGGCCTGGGACAGCTCCCTGGCTCCTGGTATATGTCTGTTACAGCTGGATGAGTCAACAGACGTGATGGGCCTGGGACAGCTCCTGGTATATGTCTGTTACAGCTGGATGAGTCAACAGACGTGACGGGCCTGGCAACAGCTCCTGGTATATGTCTGTTACAGCTGGATGAGTCAACAGACGTGATGGGCCTGGGACAGCTCCTGGTATATGTCTGTTACAGCTGGATGAGTCAACAGACGTGGCGGGCCTGGCACAGCTCCTGGTATATGTCTGTTACAGCTGGATGAGTCAACAGACGTGGTGGGCCTGGCACAGCTCCTGGTATATGTCTGTTACAGCTGGATGAGTCAACAGACGTGATGGGCCTGGCACAGCTCCTGGTATATGTCTGTTACAGCTGGATGAGTCAACAGACGTGATGGGCCTGGGACAGCTCCTGGTATATGTCTGTTACAGCTGGATGAGTCAACAGACGTGATGGGCCTGGCACAGCTCCTGGTATATGTCTGTTACAGCTGGATGAGTCAACAGACATAATAATATAATAATATATGCCATTTAGCTGACGCTTTTATCCAAAGCGACTTACAGTCATGTGTGCATACATTCTACGTATGGGTGGTCCCGGGAATCGAACCCACTACCCTGGCGTTACAAGCGCCATGCTCTACCAACTGAGCCACAGAAGGACCATCCATGTCTGTTACAGCTGGATGAGTCAACAGACGTGATGGGCCTGGGACAGCTCCTGGTATATGTCTGTTACAGCTGGATGAGTCAACAGACATGATGGGCCTGGGACAGCTCCTGGTATATGTCTGTTACAGCTGGATGAGTCAACAGACATGATGGGCCTGGGACAGCTCCTGGTATATGTCTGTTACAGCTGGATGAGTCAACAGACATGATGGGCCTGGGACAGCTCCTGGTATATGTCTGTTACAGCTGGATGAGTCAACAGACATGACGGGCCTGGCACAGCTCCTGGTATATGTCTGTTACAGCTGGATGAGTCAACAGACGTGGCAGGCCTGGCACAGCTCCTGGTATATGTCTGTTACAGCTGGATGAGTCAACAGACGTGGCGGGCCTGGCACAGCTCCTGGTATATGTCTGTTACAGCTGGATGAGTCAACAGACGTGGCGGGCCTGGCACAGCTCCTGGTATATGTCTGTTACAGCTGGATGAGTCAACAGACATGGCGGGCCTGGCACAGCTCCTGGTATATGTCTGTTACAGCTGGATGAGTCAACAGACATGGCGGGCCTGGCACAGCTCCTGGTATATGTCTGTTACATTTATGGGGGGTCAATTAAGGAAGACATCTTCTTCTGCAAACCACTGGGAACCAGAACAACAGGAGAAGATATTTTTAAAGTACTGGACAGATTTCTGAACTCAAATGGACTTTGGGGGTCAAGATGTGTTGGTATCTGTACTGATGGAGCAAAAGCCATGACAGGGAGACATAGTGGAGTGCGCATGCAAGCAGTTGCCCCCAACGCCACTTGGGTACACTGCAGCATCCACTGAGAGACTCTTGGGTACACTGCAGCATCCACCGAGAGGCTCTTGGGTACACTGCAGCATCCACTGAGAGGCTCTTGGGTACACTGCAGCATCCACTGAGAGGCTCTTGGGTACACTGCAGCATCCACTGAGAGGCTCTTGGGTACACTGCAGCATCCACCGAGAGGCTCTTGGGTACACTGCAGCATCCACCGAGAGGCTCTTGGGTACACTGCAGCATCCACTGAGAGGCTCTTGGGTACACTGCAGCATCCACTGAGAGGCTCTTGGGTACACTGCAGCATCCACTGAGAGGCTCTTGGGTACACTGCAGCATCCACTGAGAGGCTCTTGAGTACAGGCTCTGCAGCATCCACTGAGAGGCTCTTGGGTACACTGCAGCATCCACTGAGAGGCTCTTGGGTACACTGGTAGGCTCACTGCAGCATCCACTGAGAGGCTCTTGGGTACACTGCAGCATCCACTGAGAGGCTCTTGGGTACACTACAGCATCCACTGAGAGGCTCTTGGGTACACTGCAGCATCCACTGAGAGGCACTTGGGTACACTGCAGTATCCACTGAGAGGCTCTTGGGTACACTGCAGCATCCACTGAGAGGCTCTTGGGTACACTGCAGTATCCACAGAGAGGCTCTTGGGTACACTGCAGCATCCACTGAGAGGCTCTTGGGTACACTGCAGCATCCACCGAGATGCTCTTGGGTACACTGCAGCATCCACCGAGAGGCTCTTGGGTACACTGCAGTATCCACTGAGAGGCTCTGGCTGCCAAAGGAATGCCTGACAGCTTGAAAGACGTTTTGGACACTACAGTGAAAATGGTTAACTTTGTTAAAGCAAGGCCCCTGAACTCTTGTGTATTTTCTGCACTATGTAATGATATGGGCAGCGACCATGCAACGCTTTTAGAACATACAGAAGTGTGCTGGTTATAAAGGGGCAAAGTATTGACATATATTTTTTTTAATTGAGAGACGAGCTTTACAGACCATCATTTTTACTTGTCTGACCGCTTGCATGACGACGAGTTTCTCACACGACTGTCCTGTCTGGGTGATGTTTTTCCTCGCCTCAATGATCTGAATCTAGGATTACAGGGAATCTCTGCAACTATATTCAATGTGCGGGACAAAATTGAGGCTATGATTAAGAAGTTGGAGCTCTTCTCTGTCTGCATTAACAAGGACAACACACAGGTCTTTCCATTATTGTATGATTTTTTTGTGTGCAAATGCACTCAAGCTTATGGACAATGTCAAATGTGATGAAGTACTTTCTGGAAACGGACGACACAAACAACTGGATTCGTTATCCCTTTCCTGCCCTGCCTCCAGTCCACTTCGTTATCCCTTTAATGCCCTGCCTCCAGTCCACTTCGTTATCCCTTTCCTGCCCTGCCTCCAGTCCACTTTGTTATCCCTTTCCTGCCCTGCCTCCAGTCCACTTCGTTATCCCTTTCCTGCCCTGCCTCCAGTCCACTTCGTTATCCCTTTCCTGCCCTGCCTCCAGTCCACTTCGTTATCCCTTTCCTGCCCTGCCTCCAGTCCACTTCGTTATCCCTTTCCTGCCCTGCCTCCAGTCCACTTCGTTATCCCTTTCCTGCCTTGCCTCCAGTCCACTTCGTTATCCCTTTCCTGCCCTGCCTCCAGTCCACTTCGTTATCCCTTTCCTGCCCTGCCTCCAGTCCACTTCGTTATCCCTTTCCTGCCCTGCCTTCAGTCCACTTCGTTATCCCTTTCCTGCCCTGCCTCCAGTCCACTTCGTTATCCCTTTCCTGCCCTGCCTCCAGTCCACTTCGTTATCCCTTTCCTGCCCTGCCTCCAGTCCACTTCGTTATCCCTTTAATGCCCTGCCTCCAGTCCACTTCGTTATCCCTTTCCTGCCTTGCCTCCAGTCCACTTCGTTATCCCTTTCCTGCCCTGCCTCCAGTCCACTTCGTTATCCCTTTAATGCCCTGTCTCCAGTCCACTTCGTTATCCCTTTCCTGCCTTGCCTCCAGTCCACTTCGTTATCCCTTTCCTGCCCTGCCTCCAGTCCACTTTGTTATCCCTTTCCTGCCTTGCCTCCAGTCCACTTCGTTATCCCTTTAATGCCCTGCCTCCAGCCCACTTCGTTATCCCTTTCCTGCCCTGCCTCCAGTCCACTTCGTTATCCCTTTCCTGCCCTGCCTCCAGTCCACTTCGTTATCCCTTTAATGCCCTGCCTCCAGTCCACTTCGTTATCCCTTTCCTGCCTTGCCTCCAGTCCACTTCGTTATCCCTTTCCTGCCCTGCCTCCAGTCCACTTAGTTATCCATTTAATGCCCTGCCTCCAGTCCACTTCGTTATCCCTTTCCTGCCTTGCCTCCAGTCCACTTCGTTATCCCTTTCCTGCCCTGCCTCCAGTCCACTTCGTTATCCCTTTCCTGCCCTGCCTCCAGTCCACTTCGTTATCCCTTTAATGCCTTGCCTCCAGTCCACTTCGTTATCCCTTTCCTGCCCTGCCTCCAGTCCACTTCGTTATCCCTTTAATGCCCTGCCTCCAGCCCACTTCGTTATCCCTTTCCTGCCCTGCCTCCAGTCCACTTCGTTATCCCTTTCCTGCCCTGCCTCCAGTCCACTTCGTTATCCCTTTAATGCCCTTCCTCCAGCCCACTTCATTATCCCTTTCCTGCCCTGCCTCCAGCCCACTTCGTTATCCCTTTCCTGCCCTGCCTCCAGCCCACTTCATTATCCCTTTCCTGCCCTGCCTCCAGTCCACTTCGTTATCCCTTTAATGCCCTGCCTCCAGCCCACTTCATTATCCCTTTCCTGCCCTGCCTCCAGTCCACTTCGTTATCCCTTTCCTGCCCTGCCTCCAGTCCACTTCGTTATCCCTTTAATGCCCTGCCTCCAGTCCACTAGTTATCCCTTTCCTGCCTTGCCTCCAGTCCACTTCGTTATCCCTTTCCTGCCCTGCCTCCAGTCCACTTAGTTATCCATTTCCTGCCCTGCCTCCAGTCCACTTCGTTATCCCTTTCCTGCCTTGCCTCCAGTCCACTTCGTTATCCCTTTCCTGCCCTGCCTCCAGTCCACTTCGTTATCCCTTTCCTGCCCTGCCTCCAGTCCACTTCGTTATCCCTTTCCTGCCCTGCCTCCAGTCCACTTCGTTATCCCTTTCCTGCCCTGCCTCCAGTCCACTTCGTTATCCCTTTAATGCCCTTCCTCCAGCCCACTTCATTATCCCTTTCCTGCCCTGCCTCCAGCCCACTTCATTATCCCTTTCCTGCCCTGCCTCCAGTCCACTTCGTTATCCCTTTAATGCCCTTCCTCCAGCCCACTTCATTATCCCTTTCCTGCCCTGCCTCCAGTCCACTTCGTTATCCCTTTCCTGCCCTGCCTCCAGTCCACTTCGTTATCCCTTTCCTGCCCTGCCTCCAGTCCACTTCGTTATCCCTTTAATGCCCTATCATCCAGAAGACGAGGTCAGTACAGGTGCATCAAAGCAGGGACCGAGAGACTGAAAAACAGCTTCTATCTCAAGGCCACCAGACTGTTAAACATCCACCACTGGCTGCTGCCAACACACTGACTCAACTCCAGTGTCATGCCCTGGTCGAAGTATTTTGTGTTTATCTTCATGTATTGGGTCAGGCCAGGGTGTGGCATGGGTTTTTGTATGTGGTGTGTATATATTGGGATTGTAGCTGGTGGGGTTATCTAGCAAAGTCTATGGCTGTCTGGAGTGGTTCTCAATCAGAGGCAGGTGTTTATCGTTGTCTCTGATTGGGAACTATATTTAGGCAGCCATATTCTTTGAGTTTGTCGTGGGTGATTGTCCTTAGTGTCCTTGTTCCTGTCGATGTGTTAGTGTACACAAGTATAGGCTGTTTCGGTTTTCGTTACGTTTTTTTCTAGTGTTTGTATTTACATTTGTGTTACGTTTGTTTATTAAATTATGGATCGCAATCTACACGCTGCATTTTGGTCCGACTCTCCTTCACCACAAGAGAACCGTTACATCCAGTCACTTTAATCATGTAAAAATGGATGTAAAAATGTATCACTAGCCACTTTAAACAATGCCACTTAATATAATGTTTACATACCCTACATTACTCATCTTATATGTATATATTGTACTGTATACCATGTACTGCATCTTGCCTATGCCGTTCTGTACCATCACATATCTTTATGTACATATTCTTCATCCCTTTACACTTGTGTGTATAAGGTAGTTGTGAAATTGTTAGGTTAGATTACTCGTTGGTTATTACTGCATTGTCAGAACTAGAAGCACAAGCATTGCGCTACACTCGCATTAACATCTGCTAACCATGTGTATGTGACAAATAACATTTGATTTGATTTGATTTGTGGATTGGGCTGCGCTCAGGGTATCCTGCTTGGCAAATCGCTCTGTTAAGACACTGACGCCATTTGCAACCACGTACCTATGTGAGAGTGGATTCTCGGCCCTCACTAGCATGGAAACTAAATACAGGCACAGACTGTGTGTGGAAAATTATTTAAGATTGAGACTCTCCAATACAACCCAACATTGCAGAGTTATGTCCATCCTTTCAAGAACACCCTTCTCATTAACCTGTGGTGAGTTATTCACAATTTTCGATTAACAAATAAGTTTTTATATGTAAGATGGCTAAATAAAGACCAAAATTACTGATTATTATTATATTATTATTTGTGCCCTGGTCCTATAAGAGCTCTTTGTCACTTCCCAAGAGCCGGGTTGTGACAAAAACTCACACTCATTCTTATGTTTAATAAATGTATTGTATAGTGTGTGTGGCAGGCTTACAATGATGGCAAAAAACAACATTTGAGAGTGTGCTGACCCTGGTGCTAGAGGGGGTACAGGTGACTCTGGTTCTAGAGGGGGTACAGCTGACCCTGTGACCCTGGTGCTAGAGGGGGTACGTAGCTGGAGGTTCAATGTTTGAAGGGGTACGGGACTATAAAACGTTTGGGAACCACTGCCCTAATGCAACAATTGTGGGTGTTAGTGGCTGATGTAAGCCCCATAACCTCTCTCTCGCTCTCTCACACACCTCCACACACACACGCGCGCGCGCACATGTAGAGCAGACCTGTGTGTGAGAGAATAAGATGTGTGTGTTACTAGCTGGGACCAGAGATATCGTGGGAGGAGGGAAAGAGGAGGAGCAGGGGAGTTCAGGTTCAGGAAGGAAGAGAGGGAAGCAGAGTTCAGGTTCGGGAAGGAAGAGAGGGAAGCAGAGTTCAGGTTCAGGAAGGAAGAGAGGGAAGCAGAGTTCAGGTTCAGGAAGGAAGAGAGGGAAGCAGAGTTCAAATGGCTCAGAGATGTGGGTTGGATAGATGGATCATGGTGTTTTTAACATCAGAGATGTGGGTTTTGATTGGATGGATCATAGTGTTTTAACATGAGAGATGTGGGTTGGATAGATGGATCATGGTGTTATTAACATCAGAGATGTGGGTTGGATAGATGGATCATGGTGTTTTTAACATCAGAGATGTGGGTTTTGATTGGATGGATCATAGTGTTTTTAACATGAGAGATGTGGGTTGGATAGATGCCTCCTCAACCTCCTCTCCTCCCTTACTGATCGTGGTGTTTTTAACATGAGAGATGTGGGTTGGATAGATGGATCATGGTGTTATTAACATCAGAGATGTGGGTTGGATAGATGGATCATTTTCCTCCTCTGGTGTTTTTAACATCAGAGATGTGGGTTTTGATTGGATGGATCATAGTGTTTTTAACATGAGAGATGTGGGTTTTGATTGGATGGATCATGGTGTTTTTAACATCAGAGATGTGGGTTTTGATTAGATGGATCATGGTGTTATTAACATCAGAGATGTGGGTTGGATAGATGGATCGTGGTGTTTTTAACATCAGAGATGTGGGTTTTGATTGGATGGATCATAGTGTTTTTAACATGAGAGATGTGGGTTGGATAGATGGATCGTGGTGTTTTTAACATCAGAGATGTGGGTTTTGATTGGATGGATCATAGTGTTTTTAACATGAGAGATGTGGGTTGGATAGATGGATCATGGTGTTTTTAACATCAGAGATGTGGGTTGGATAGATGGATCGTGGTGTTTTTAACATCAGAGATGTGGGTTGGATAGATGGATCATGGTGTTTTTAACATCAGAGATGTGGGTTGGATAGATGGATCATGGTGTTTTTAACATCAGAGATGTGGGTTGGATAGATGGATCATGGTGTTTTTAACATCAGAGATGTGGGTTGGATAGATGGATCGTGGTGTTTTTAACATCAGAGATGTGGGTTGGATAGATGGATCATGGTGTTTTTAACATGAGAGATGTGGGTTGGATAGATGGATCATGGTGTTTTTAACATCAGAGATGTGGGTTGGATAGATGGATCATGGTGTTTTTAACATCAGAGATGTGGGTTGGATAGATGGATCTTGGTGTTTTTAACATCAGAGATGTGGGTTGGATAGATGGATCTTGGTGTTTTTAACATCAGAGATGTGGGTTGGATAGATGGATCGTGGTGTTTTTAACATCAGAGATGTGGGTTGGATAGATGGATCATGGTGTTTTTAACATCAGAGATGTGGGTTGGATAGATGGATCGTGGTGTTTTTAACATCAGAGATGTGGGTTGGATAGATGGATCTTGGTGTTTTTAACATCAGAGATGTGGGTTGGATAGATGGATCTTGGTGTTTTTAACATCAGAGATGTGGGTTGGATAGATGGATCTTGGTGTTTTTAACATCAGAGATGTGGGTTGGATAGATGGATCGTGGTGTTTTTAACATCAGAGATGTGGGTTGGATAGATGGATCTTGGTGTTTTTAACATCAGAGATGTGGGTTGGATAGATGGATCGTGGTGTTTTTAACATGAGAGATGTGGGTTGGATAGATGGATCATGGTGTTTTAAACATCAGAGTTGTGGGTTGGATTCCCACAAGTGATATATTGCTTTCTATACAAGAGTCTGCTAAATGACCAGATGATTAAGTTAGGAGAGGAGAGGAGATGTGGAGTAGTGTAGTAGACACAGTAAGTCTAATCTGATGGTTATTTACCACGAGAGAGGAATAACACAACACAGATCAGTCACTGGGGAAGCAACATAAATACTCTACCTTACAGGGGGGAGAGAGGGAGGGAGAGAGAAAGGGAGAGGGGGAGAGAGAGAGAGGGGGAGGGAGAGAGAGAGAGGGAGGAGAAAGGAGGAGAGAGAAAGGGAGAGGGGGGAGAGAGAGAGAGGGAGGGGGAGAGAGAGAGGGAGAGAGAGATGGGGGGAGAGAGGGGGGAGAGAGAGAGAGGGGGAGGGAGAGAGAGAGAGGGAGGGGGAGAGAGAGAGAGAGGGAGGGAGGGAGAGAGAGAGATGTGGGGGAGGGAGAGAGAGAGAGGGTTGGGGGAGAGAGAGAGAGGGAGGGAGAGAGAGAGATGGGGGAGGGAGAGAGAGATCATGGGGAGGGGGAGAAAGAGAGGGAGAGAGAGAGAGAGAGGGGAGGGAGAGAGAGAGGGAGGGGGGGAGAGAGAGAGGGAGGGAGAGAGAGAGAGGGGAGGGAGAGAGAGAGAGGGAGGGGGAGAAAGAGAGGGAGAGAGAGAGAGGGAGAGAGAGAGAGGGAGGGGGAGAGAGAGAGGGAGGGAGAGGAGAGAGGGGGAGGGAGAGAGAGAGAGGGAGGGGGAGAAAGAGAGAGGGAGGGGGAGAAAGAGAGGGAGAGAGAGAGAGGGAGGGGGAGAGACAGAGGGAGAGAGACAGAGGGAGAGAGGGGGGAGAGAGAGAGGGGAGGGAGAGAGAGAGAGGGGGAGGGGGAGGAGAGAGGGAGGGAGAGAGAGAGAGGGGGAGGGAGAGAGAGAGAGGGAGGGGGAGAAAGAGAGGGAGAGAGAGAGAGGGAGGGGGAGAAAGAGAGGGAGAGAGAGAGAGGGAGAGAGAGAAGGAGGGAGGGAGAGGGAGGGAGAGAGATATATATAATGGAAGTTAGAGGGGGAAGTAAGAGACAGAGGGAGAGAGGGAGGGGGTAGAAGACGGTAGGTTACCTGTGACTCGACATGGATGCCATCAACCTCATGCTGAGACACACATGCACACACACACAAACACACATGCTCACACACATACACACACACACACAAACACACACACACACTCACACACACACACAGACTCACACGCGCACGCACACACACACACACACACACACACACACACACACACACACACACACACACACACACACACACACACACACACACACACACACACACACACACACACACACACACACTTGCATGCACTCTCCCACTACCATCCCAATGTCAAGGCTATATGTGTGTGTATAGGACGCATAGTGACAGGTGTAGTGGGTGACAGCTGTGCGATCCCTCAGAATAGACATGTTCCATCACAGCACAGCCCTCCAAGATGGCCGCCCCTGAGGGGAAGTCAGGGCCTTCTGAGCAGGGTGTGAAAATGATCTATTGGTCCGACAGGCGACATGTAGGAGTCCCAGGTATTTAAAAAGCATAGTTATTCTCAGCTAGATAGACATTAGGCCCAGTGTTTTGGGAGATCCCTGCCTGGTGTTAACAGTAGAGTTGGTAAGGCAAGAGGGGGTGACACTCTGGTGTAGGGTCAGAGGTCAAAGCTAGCCGGAACATATTAGAACACAGTCTCACCATGTGTGAATGGGAGAGACTATGCACAGGCGATTGAATAAAGAATGATGAATGCTACATAGAATTATTCAGAACGCTATATACTGTAGAATGTTGCATGTTCTAAAAACAACATATGTAAAGGATGATAGGCTGTACTCTAATTCTACACTGTAGAATGCTATGAAACACTGAACATAAAATGAACTGGATGCTATAAGGGTATATAATGGTGAATACAGAACACTACATACTGTAGAATGGTATACAGAACGATATATAGAAACGGAGGAAAACAATGTGGAATTGAAAATACTATGGAACATGTTTACAATTAAGAATGTTGAATAGAATGACCAGTTATTGAGAACATAATCAACTGCTAGGTTTACACTTGATAACTCATTATACGTAAATATTTCACACACACACACACACACACACACACACACACACACACACACACACACACACACACACACACACACACACACACACACACACACACACACACACACACACACACACACACACACACACATTGTCCTTCTGTTACTCTCCCCTCCATTCTACTCCCTTGCTATTTTTCATCTCTATTTTGGGAGGGAATTAGAGCAGCTGGAAATGCTGAAAATATTGCAGGAGTGTATAGTACACATATACAGATTGAGTTTCCACACATACATGTGTTGCATACATCAACCCATACACACACCCATAATAATAGTCAATACTTGCATACCACGGGAAATATATTCACCTATTGTCACAACTACCTATTCTGACTATATTAGCTATGTAGAGAGAATGACAGATTAAAAGAGACAGACAGACAGACAGACAGACAGACAGACAGACAGACAGACAGACAGACAGACAGAGAGACAGACAGACAGACAGACAGACAGACAGACAGACAGACAGAGAGAGAGAGAGAGAGAGAGAGAGAGAGAGAGAGAGAGAGAGAGAGAGAGACAGACAGACAGACAGACAGACAGACAGACAGACAGACAGACAGACAGACAGACAGACAGACAGACAGACAGACAGACAGACAGAGAGAGAGAGAGAGAGAGAGAGAGAGAGAGAGAGAGAGAGAGAGAGAGAGAGAGAGAGAGAGAGAGACAGACAGAGAGACAGACAGACAGACAGACAGACAGACAGACAGACAGACAGACAGACAGACAGACAGACAGACAGACAGACAGACAGAGAGAGAGAGAGAGAGAGAGAGAGAGAGAGAGAGACAGACAGACAGACAGACAGACAGACAGACAGACAGACAGACAGACAGACAGACAGACAGACAGACAGACAGACAGACAGACAGACAGACAGACAGACAGACAGACAGACAGAGAGAGAGAGAGAGAGAGAGAGAGAGAGAGAGAGAGAGAGAGAGAGAGAGAGAGAGAGAGAGAGAGAGAGAGAGAGAGAGAGAGAGACAGAGAGACAGACAGACAGACAGACAGACAGACAGACAGACAGACAGACAGACAGAGAGACAGACAGACAGACAGACAGACAGACAGACAGACAGACAGACAGACAGAGAGAGAGAGAGAGAGAGAGAGAGAGAGAGAGAGAGAGAGAGAAAAGGCATACCTTCAAACATGAGAGATAGTTGCAACATGCAACATTGTGCCTCCCTCTTTCATACCACTCAAAAACAGCTGAAATACACACCCCAAAGTCTGTTTATTCTCTAGCCTGGTAGCCGGTCTGTTTGTTCTCTAGCCTGGTAGCCGGTCTGTTTGTTCTCTAGCCTGGTAGCCGGTCTGTTTGTTCTCTAGCCTGGTAGCCGGTCTGTTTGTTCTCTAGCCTGGTAGCCGGTCTGTTTGTTCTCTAGCCTGGTAGCCGGTCTGTTTGTTCTCTAGCCTGGTAGCCGGTCTGTTTGTTCTCTAGCCTGGTAGCCGGTCTGTTTGTTCTCTAGCCTGGTAGCCAGTCTGTTTGTTCTCTAGCCTGGTAGCCGGTCTGTTTGTTCTCTAGCCTGGTAGCCGGTCTGTTTGTTCTTCAGCCTGGTAGCCGGTCTGTTTGTTCTTCAGCCTGGTAGCCGGTCTGTTTGTTCTTCAGCCTGGTAGCAAATCTGTTTGTTCTTCAGCCTGGTAGCCGGTCTGTTTGTTCTTCAGCCTGGTAGCCGGTCTGTTTGTTCTTCAGCCTGGTAGCAAATCTGTTTGTTCTTCAGCCTGGTAGCCGGTCTGTTTGTTCTCTAGCCAGGTAACCAGTCTGTTTGTTCTCTTGCCAGGTAGCCAGTCTGTTTAAGCACTAGCCTGGTAGCCAGTCTGTTTGTTCTTCAGCCTGGTAGCCCGTCTGTTTGTTCTCTAGCCAGGTAGCCAGTCTGTTTAAACACTAGCCTGGTCGCCAGTCTGTTTGTTCTCTAGCCTGGTAGCCAGTCTGTTTGTTCTCTTTGCAGGTAGCTAGTCTGTTTAAGCTCCCTAGTCGTTGCCATGCCAGACATGGAAACACAATGTAATAGTGTCTCCTGCACTCAAACCCTGTTAGGATCAATACTCATCCATCAACTAACACCTGGGTTTGTCACACTGATGACACACACGAACACACAAACACACACAGATGCCCGCACACACACACACACATGCATGCTCACACACACATGTAACAGTATCACTTTAGTCCATCCCCTCACCCTGAACCAGTCACCCACAAAGCATCGTTACCCATCACTCCACAAAAGCCGCGGCCCTTGCAGAGCAAGGGGAACCTCTACTTCAAGGTCTCAAAGCGAGTGACGTCACCGATTGAAATGCTATTAGCGCGCACCACCGCTAACTAGCTAGCCATTTCACATCGGTTACACATGCTCAATGCCATCCGCTCCGATAAATATTCGCAAGATGCTTTGATACTATAAATCCCTATACTGTTTATGAAATTAGAATTTACTTCTTAAACAAAAGCATCTGACACACAATGGCGTCCATGCTGTCGGCTACTTCCGGCGGCAACAGAGATGGCCGCCTCGCTTCGCGTTCCTAGGAAACTATGCAGTTTTTTTGTTTTTTTACGTGTTATTTCTTACATTAGTACCCCAGGTCATCTTAGGTTTCATTACATACAGTCGAGAAGAACTACTGAACATAAGAGCAGCGTCAACTCACCATCAGTACGACCAAGAATATGGCTTTCGCGAAGCGGATCCTGTGTTCTGCCCTTCACCCTGTACAACGGAATGGATCCCAGCCGGCGACCCCAAAAAACTGAATTTGAAAAGGGGGAAAACGAAGCGGTCTTCTGGTCAGACTCCAGAGACGGGCACATCGTGCACCACTCCCTAGCATTCTCCTCGCCAGTGTCCAGTCTCTTGACAACAAGGTTGATGAAATCCGAGCAAGGGTAGCATTCCAGAGGGACATCAGAGACTGTAACGTTCTTTGCTTCACGGAAACATGGCTCACTGGAGAGACGCTATCGGAGACGGTGCAGCCAGCTCGTTTCTCCACGCATCGCGACGACAGAAACAAACATCTTTCTGGTAAGAAGAGGGTGGGGGCGTATGCCTTATGGCTAACGAGACGTGGTGTGATCACAGAAACATACAGGAACTCAAGTCCTTCTGTTCACCTGATTTAGAATTCCTTACAATCAAATGTAGACCGCATTATCTACCAAGGAAATTCTCTTCGATTATAATCACAGCCGTATATATTCCCCCCCAAGCAGACACATCGATGGCTCTGAATTAACTTTATTTGACTCTTTGCAAACTGGAATCCATATATCCGGAGGCTGCATTCATTGTAGCTGGGGATTTTAACTAGGCAAATCTGAAAACAAGACTCCCTAAATTGTATCAGCATATCGATTGCGCAACCAGGGCTGGAAAAACCTTGGATCATTGCTATTCCAACTTCCGCTACGCATATAAGGCCCTGCCCCGCCCTCCTTTCGGAAAAGCTGACCACGACTCTATTTTGTTGATCCCTGCCTACAGACAGAAACTAAAACAAGAAGCTCCCACGCTGAGGTCTGTCCAACGCTGGTCCAACCAATCTGATTCCACACTCCAAGACTGCTTCCATCACGTGGACTGGGATATGTTCCGTATTGCGTCAGATAACAACATTGACGAATACGCTGATTCGGTGTGCGAGTTCATTAGAACGTGCGTTGAAGATGTCGTTCCCATAGCAACGATTAAAACATTCCCAAACCAGAAACCGTGGATTGATGGCAGCATTCGCGTGAAACTGAAAGCGTGAACCACTGCTTTTAATCAGGGCAAGGTGACTGGAAACATGACCGAATACAAACAGTGTACCTATTCCTTCCGCAAGGCAATCAAACAAGCTAAGCGTCAGTATAGTGACAAAGTAGAATCTCAATTCAACGGCTCAGACACAAGAGGTATGTGGCAGGGTCTACAGTCAATCACGGATTACAAAAAGAAAACCAGCACCGTCACGGACCAGGATGTCTTGCTCCCAGGCAGACTAAATAATTTTTTTGCCCGCTTTGAGGACAATACAGTGCCACTGACACTGCCCGCAACTAAAACATGCGGACTCTCCTTCACTGCAGCCGACGTGAGGAAAACATTTAAACGTGTCAACCCTCGCAAGGCTGCAGGCCCAGACGGCATCCCCAGCCGCGCCCTCAGAGCATGCACAGACCAGCTGGCTGGTGTGTTTACGGACATATTCAATCAATCCCTATCCCAGTCTGTTGTTCCCACATGCTTCAAGAGGGCCACCATTGTTCCTGTTCCCAAGAAAGCTAAGGTAACTGAGCTAAACGACTACCGCCCCACTCACTTCCGTCATCATGAAGTGCTTTGAGAGACTAGTCAAGGACCATATCACCTCCACCCTACCTGACACCCTAGACCCACTCCAATTTGCTTACCGCCCAAATAGGTCCACAGACAATGCAATCTCAACCACACTGCACACTGCCCTAACCCATCTGGACAAGAGGAATACCTATGTGAGAATGCTGTTCATCGACTACAGCTCGGCATTTAACACCATAGTGCCCTCCAAGCTCGTCATCAAGCTCGAGACCCTGGGTCTCGACCCCGCCCTGTGCAACTGGGTACTGGACTTCCTGACGGGCCGCCCCCAGTGAGGGTAGGCAACAACATCTCCACCCCGCTGATCCTCAACACTGTGGCCCCAAAAGGGTGCGTTCTGAGCCCTCTCCTGTACTCCCTGTTCACCCACGACTGCGTGGCCACGCACGAATCCAACTCAGTCATCAAGTTTGCCCATCAGCCCATCTGTTACCTTCCGGCGCCGACTGAGATGGCCGCCTCGCTTCGCGTTCCTAGGAAACTATGCAGTTTTTTGTTTTTTTACGTGTTATTTCTTACATTAGTACCCCAGGTCATCTTAGGTTTCATTACATACAGTCGAGAAGAACTACTGAATATAAGATCAGCGTCAACTCACCATCAGTACGACCAAGAATATGTTTTCCTGACGCATCCTGTGTTCTGCCTTACAAACAGGACAACGGAATGGATCGCTTGCAGCGACCCAAGGAAACTGACTACGAAAAAGAGGGAAAACGGCGGTGTTCTGGTCAGACTCCGAAAAAGGGCACATCGCGCACCACTTCCCAGTATTCTTCTTGCCAATGTCCAGTCTCTCGACAACAAGGTTGATGAAATCCGAGCAAGGGTGGCATTCCAGAGGGACATCAGAGACTGTAACGTTCTTTGCTTTACAGAAACATGGCTTACTGGGAAGACGCTATCCAGGGCGGTGCAGCCAACGGGTTTCTCCACGCATCGCGCGGACAGAAACAAACATCTCTCTGGTAAGAAGAGTGGCGGGGGCGTATGCCTCATGACTAACGGGACATGGTGTGATGAAGGAAACATACAGGAACTCAAATCCTTCTGTTCACCTGATTTAGAATTCCTCACAATCAAATGTAGACCGCATTATCTTCCAAGGAAATTCTCTTCGATTATAATCACAGCCGTATATATCCCCCAAGCAGACACATCGATGGCTCTGAACGAACTTTATTTAACTCTTTGCAAACTGGAAAACATTTATCCGGAGGCTGCATTCATTGTAGCTGGGGATTTTAACAAAGCCAATCTGAAAACAAGACTCCCTAAATTTTATCAGCATATCGATTGCGCAACCAGGGGTGGTAAAACCTTGGATCATTGTTACTCTAACTTCCGCGACGCATATAAGGCCCTGCCCCGCCCCCTTTCGGAAAAGCTGACCACGACTCCATTTTGCTGATCCCTGCCTACAGGCAGAAATTAAAACAAGAGCTCCCACGCTGAGGTCTGTCCAACGCTGGTCAGACCAATCTGATTCCAACACTCAAGACTGCTTCCATCACGTGGACTGGGACACGTATTGCGTCAGATGGGAATATTGAATACGCTGATTCGGTGTGCGAGTTCATTAGAACGTGCGTCGAAGATGTCGTTCCCATAGCAACGATAAAAACATTCCCTAACCAGAAACCGTGGATTGATTGCAGCATTCGCGTGAAACTGAAAGCGCGAACCACTGCTTTTAATCAGGGCAAGGTGTCTGGCAACATGACTGAATACAAACAGTGCAGCTATTCCCTCCGCAAGGCTATTAAACAAGCTAAGCGTCAGTACAGTGACAAAGTGGAATCTCAATTCAATGGCTCAGACACAAGAGGCATGTGGCAGGGTCTACAGTCAATCACGGACTACAAGATGAAAACCAGCCCAGTCACAGACCAGGATGTCTTGCTCCCAGGCAGACTAAATAACTTTTTGCCCGCTTTGAGGACAATACAGTGCCACTGACACTGCCTGCAACGGAAACATGCGGTCTCTCCTTCACTGCAGCCGAGGTGAGTAAGACATTTAAACGTGTTAACCCTCGCAAGGCTGCAGGCCCAGACGGCATCCCCAGCCGCACCCTCAGAGCATGCAGACCAGCTGGCTGGTGTGTTTACGGACATATTCAATCAATCCCTATACCAGTCTGCTGTTCCCACATGCTTCAAGAGGGCCACCATTGTTCCTGTTCCCAAGAAAGCTAAGGTAACTGAGCTAAACGACTACCGCCCGTAGCACTCACTTCCGTCATCATGAAGTGCTTTGAGAGACTAGTCAAGGACCATATCACCTCCACCCTACCTGACACCCTAGACCCACTCCAATTTGCTTACCGCCCAAATAGGTCCACAGACGATGCAATCTCAACCACACTGCACACTGCCCTAACCCACCTGGACAAGAGGAATACCTATGTGAGAATGCTGTTCATCGACTACAGCTCGGCATTCAACACCATAGTACCCTCCAAGCTCGTCATCAAGCTCGAGACCCTGGGTCTCGACCCCGCCCTGTGCAACTGGGTACTGGACTTCCTGACGGGCCGCCCCCAGGTGGTGAGGGTAGGCAACAACATCTCCTCCCCGCTGATCCTCAACACGGGGCCCCACAAGGGTGCGTTCTGAGCCCTCTCCTGTACTCCCTGTTCACCCACGACTGCGTGGCCACGCACGCCTCCAACTCAATCATCAAGTTTGCGGACGACACAACAGTGGTAGGCTTGATTACCAACAACGACGAGACGGCCTACAGGGAGGAGGTGAGGGCCCTCGGAGTGTGGTGTCAGGAAAATAACCTCACACTCAACGTCAACAAAACTAAGGAGATGATTGTGGACTTCAGGAAACAGCAGAGGGAACACCCCCTATCCACATCGATGGAACAGTAGTGGAGAGGGTAGCTAGTTTTAAGTTCCTCGGCATACACATCACAGACAAACTGAATTGGTCCACTCACACTGACAGCGTCGTGAAGAAGGCGCAGCAGCGCCTATTCAACCTCAGGAGGCTGAAGAAATTCGGCTTGTCACCAAAAGCACTCACAAACTTCTACAGATGCACAATCGAGAGCATCCTGGCGGGCTGTATCACCGCCTGGTACGGCAACTGCTCCGCCCTCAACCGTAAGGCTCTCCAGAGGGTAGTGAGGACTGCACAACGCATCACCGGGGGCAAACTACCTGCCCTCCAGGACACCTACACCACCCGTTGTTACAGGAAGGCCATAAAGATCATCAAGGACATCAACCACCCGAACCACTGCCTGTTCACCCCGCTATCATCCAGAAGGCGAGGTCAGTACAGGTGCATCAAAGCTGGGACCGAGAGACTGAAAAACAGCTTCTATCTCAAGGCCATCAGACTGTTAAACAGCCACCACTAACATTGAGTGGCTGCTGCCAACACACTGTCATTGACACTGACCCAACTCCAGCCATTTTAATAATGGAAATTGATGGGAATTATGTAAATATATCACTAGCCACTTTAAACAATGCTACCTTATATAATGTTACTTACCCTACATTATTCATCTCATATGCATATGTATATACTGTACTCTACATCATCGACTGCATCCTTATGTAACACATGTATCACTAGCCACTTTAACTATGCCACTTTGTTTACTTTGTCTACACACTCATCTCATATGTATATACTGTACTCGATACCATCTACTGTATGCTGCTCTGTACCATCACTCATTCATATATCCTTATGTACATGTTCCTTATCCCCTTACACTGTGTATAAGACAGTAGTTTAGGAATTGTTAGTTAGATTACTTGTTGGTTATCACTGCATTGTCGGAACTAGAAGCACAAGCATTTCGCTACACTCGCATTTAACATCTGCTAACCATGTGTATGTGACAAATAAAATTTGATTTGATTTGATTTTGATTTGCGGACGACACAACAGTGGTAGGTTTGATTACCAACAACGACGAGACGGCCTACAGGGAGGAGGTGAGGGCCTTCGGAGTGTGGTGTCAGGAAAATAACCTCACACTCAACGTCAACAAAACTAAGGAGATGATTGTGGACTTCAGGAAACAGCAGAGGGAACACCCCCCTATCCACATCGATGGAACAGTAGTGGAGTGGGTAGCAAGTTTTAAGTTCCTCGGCATACACATCACAGACAAACTGAATTGGTCCACCCACACAGACAGCATCGTGAAGAAGGCGCAGCAGCGCCTCTTCAACCTCAGGAGGCTGAAGAAATTTGGCTTGTCACCAAAAGCACTCACAAACTTCTACAGATGCACAATCGAGAGCATCCTGTCGGGCTGTATCACCGCCTGGTACGGCAACTGCTCCGCCCACAACCATAAGGCTCTCCAGAGGGTAGTGAGGTCTGCACAACGCATCACCGGGGGCAAACTACCTGCCCTCCAGGACACCTACACCACCCGATGTCACAGGAAGGCCATAAAGATCATCAAGGACAACAACCACCCGAGCCACTGCCTGTTCACCCCGCTATCATCCAGAAGGCGAGGTCAGTACAGGTGCATCAAAGCTGGGACCGAGACTGAAAAACAGCTTCTATCTCAAGGCCACCAGACTGTTAAACATCCACCACTAACATTGAGTGGCTGCTGTCAACACACTGACTCAACTCCAGCCACTTTAATAATGGGAATTGATGGGAAATGATGTAAAATATATCACTAGCCACTTTAAACAATGCTACCTAATATAATGTTTACCACTTTAACTATGCCACTTTGTTTACATACTCATCTCATATGTATATACTGCACTCAATACCATCTACTGTATCTTGCCTATGCCGCTCTGTACCATCACTCATTCATATATCTTTATGTACATATTCTTTATCCCCTTACACTTGTGTCTATAAGGTAGTAGTTTTGGAATTGTTAGCTAGATTACTTGTTGGTTATTACTGCATTGTCGGAACTAGAAGCACAAGCATTTCGCTACACTCGCACTAACATCTGCTAACCATGTGTATGTGACAAATAAAATTTGATTTGATTTGTGACACACAATGGTGTCTGATTCATAGAAGAGAAGACTTGTCTGGAGCTGGGATAAGAACCTAAATCAGCCTTTTCATTATCACCTCTCCTTTTCTCTCTCTTTCTACAGCCTTTTATTTATCTCTCTCTTCCTCCATCCTCACTGCCGATCACACTCCCCCGGTGTACCACTGGAAGAACAGAGGAGCAGAGAGATGGAGCATGAGGAGGGGAGACAGTTTCCCTCAGGCTACTAAAAAGAGGAGAAAGAAAGAGATTCAAACCAAGAATATCAAGAAGAAAGAGGAAAGCAAGAAAGCGAGACAGGATTCTTCAGGGAGAAAGAGGAAGAGACAGCGAGAGGGAGGGAGAGAGAGAGAGGTAGCAGGGAGAGAGAGAGGGGGGGGAGAGGTAGCAGGGAGAGAGATAGATAGAGAGAGGTAGAGAGAGGGGGGGGGGATAGAGAGAGAGGGGGAGGTAGAGAGATAGGTAGCAGGGAGAGAGAGAGAGAGAGGGGGGGTAGAGAGAGAGGAAGAGAGAGAGAGTCCAGCTAGCCTTATTACACTCACCATTACCCAGACAGATGAGATATCAGTAACCTCTTACTGCTGCTACTGCTGCTATTTTTACTGCTGCTACTGCTGCTACTTTTACTGCTGCTACTGCTGCTACTTTTACTGCTGCTACTGCTGCTACTGCTGCTACTTTTACTGCTGCTACTGCTGCTACTTTTACTGCTGCTACTGCTGCTACTGCTGCTACTTTTACTGCTGCTACTGCTGCTACTTTTACTGCTGCTACTGCTGCTACTGCTGCTACTTTTACTTCTGCTACTGCTGCTACTGCTGCTACTTTTACTGCTGCTACTGCTGCTATTTTTACTGCTGCTACTGCTGCTACTGCTGCTACTTTTACTTCTGCTACTGCTGCTATTTTTACTGCTGCTACTGCTGCTACTTTTACTGCTGCTACTGCTGCTACTTTTACTGCTGCTACTGCTGCTACTTCTACTGCTGCTACTGCTGCTACTTCTACTGCTGCTACTGCTGCTACTTTTACTGCTGCTACTGCTGCTACTTCTACTGCTGCTACTTCTGCTACTTCTACTGCTGCTACTGCTGCTACTTTTACTGCTGCAACTGCTGCTACTTCTACTGCTGCTACTGCTGCTACTTGTACTGCTGCTACTGCTGCTACTTGTACTGCTGCTACTGCTGCTACTTTTACCGCTGCTACTGCTGCTACTTCTACTGCTGCTACTTCTACTACTACTGCTGTTGCTACTGCTACTGATGTTACTTCTACTGCTGCTACTTCTACTGCTGCTACTTCTACTACTACTGCTGTTGCTACTGCTACTGCTGTTACTTCTACTGCTGCTACTGCCTCACACTGACCCAAACACACTACCCATACCCAACAGCTGAGCTACTTACTGCCTCCCTGCCCAGGAGTCACTAACCCACCAATCACTGACCCCCGGCAGGGTAGCCTAGTGGTTAGAGCGTTGGACTAGTAACCGGGAATGTTGCAAGTTCAAACCCCGAGCTGACAAGGTACAAATCTGTCATTCCGCTCCTGAACAGGCAGTTAACCCACTGTTCCTAGGCCGTCATTGAAAATAAGAATTTGTTCATAACTGACTTGCCTAGATAAATAAAGGTTAAAAAAAACGTATTTTTTTAAAAACTAGCCCCACCCAGTACCCTACCAAATACTGACCCTAACACTACTACTGCCCACTACCCCACCAATCACACAGCCCCCAAAGCCAACCATTTTTCCCATCAAGTTCAGCAGATACAAATGAGAAAACATTCTGAAATGGAAAACAGAAATCATTATTCTAACAAGTTATTGGACAACCGTTTTTGAGCCTACAGCACCATGACAGTGAACACACCCATTGGGTCAGATGAACCCCTCCCCTTCGGCTCACCTTGTTGTAAACGCCCCAGGACAGCTCTGTCTCGATCACCATGACGACGATGCCAAACATTCCAAAGATGAGTGCGTAGTCGCTCAGCCTCTTCCTCTTTTCGAACAGCGCCCTCCGGTGGCCCAGTTTATAACCAATGTTCTGGTTCTTACGTTTAGAACTAGAAGCCTTGGTGCAGCTCCCCCTCGGCCCTACAGCCCCAACACCTCCTACACCTCCCTGCCTACTCCCCCCTACCCCCCCTCCTGTGCCCCCTGCACTGCTTAAACCTCCCCTACTCCCCACCAAGGCGTGGTTCTGATGGTATATTGACATCTGATTGGAGGATGAGTCGGTGATATCATAACCCCTCGCGTACGGCGAGTCCTCTTTTGATGAGATCACTATCTCTGGAGGATTCTGGGTTGGTTGATTGGAGGATGGCAAGGATGAGGAAGTGGGTGGAGCCTCTCTGTCCCGGTCCCGCCCTCCAATGGCAGTTGTGCCGGTAACAGGTGCTGCCCCGCCCTCTTTGGTGTCGCTGCCGCTGTCTGATTCGATGAGGTTGCGTCTGGAGGCGCTGAGGCGACTGAGAGGTTTCATCACGCCGCCTGTGTATTTACAGGAGCTCATGGCGATCTCTGTGAAAGGGTTGCTGTCTCTCCGGTGGACCAGCGGGCTGGCCTGGCGGTGCTTACATCCCCTCTCTCTATCCCTGTCCCTCTCTCTATCCCTGTCCCTCTCTCTCTCCATGGAAGGGGAGTGTGAGGAGTAAAAGAGGGCGTTGTAGACTGGGGAGTTGTCTCCACTCAGGCTGTGCTGGGAACCCAGGCACGAGGACAGAGGGGTGCTGGTGGGGTGAAGGGCATTGGGGAGGGGGGGCAGGGGTTGACCCCCCACTGAGGACAGAGGCAGTTTGGGGAGGGAGGCCTTGGGCATGTTAGGTGTAGTGGGGGACCCATTCAGCCGGTCCAGGCTGGATCCCCCCCTGTGGTTGGAGTGGTTTGATCCCGGGTAGTTGCCGGTCATGGAGGAGTGGGAGATTCCACTCAGAGGGAGGGGGAACCGCGGGTCCTCGTCCTCACTGCCTCCCAGGAGAGTCAAGCTCAGAGAGGGAGGGGGCTCCATGGTGGGGGCCGGAGGGCGACAGGCTGCTCTCTACCTAACGGAGAGACAGAGGGAGGAAAAGGAGAGAGAAAAATGGAAAGAGAAGTACAGAAGAAACATTAGAATTAGAAGAGAGATGGGGTTTAATTATGAAACAATGGAGAGAGGAAGGAAGAGAGAGATGGAGGAAGGGAGGCGTGGAAGAGAGGGAGCACATGATGGATGAGAAGTTCAGATAGGATAGACTATAGCAAATTATCTGGACGTGTACAAGGCAAATCCGATCATTAGTGAAAAATGATTATTTTCAAAGTATTGACTTAATTGAGCACAGTTGAATACTGGTCCCCTAGAATGCATGCTTCTGTCAAATCTGTGTTTATATGTATCCTATGGCTTATATGGCAAGGATCTTTCAATTCACTTTTATTCATTCTTAAACTACCTTCCTAAAATCTCACAGATTATCTCACACCCAGACACCATGCATTCTTTGTCTTTCTCTCCCCAAAACCCCCTCTCTCTTCATCCTCCTACCTTCTCTTCCCCTTCTCTGTCCCCAGGTCAGTCGTGTTGAATCAGTGGCTGGATGAAAATAGACCCTCACACTTTTTCTTTTTCATGTTGTCACAGCCATTCCATCATATTTTGCTCCCCTTCTTCTAGGTGCGAGACCAGCGACAGGTCCTCACAGGAGACGGAGCGCTTTGATTTCTCCCAAATAATTCACTGGTTCCCTTCCTTCCCTCTGTGCTCGATGATTCCTTCCCTCAATTCGCCGTTGTAGAATCAATCAGTCTTTATCTCCGTCAGTCCAGGGATCAATTAATTGATATCACGAATATCGATTATTTAAAATGTCCATAAAAATATAAGAACTGAATAATCTTTCATGATTATATTATGAACCTACTGTTGATATGAAAATCTCCGTCAGTATTCTCACCATATAAAATAACTGAATCGCGAGACTACTCGACATCTACATGCAAACATGCTATGCTAAACGGAGAAAGGTAGCCTATAAATGACAAATATGATTTACTATGCAACTCTTCCTTTACCTCACTCACTCATTCTATCGCTCACACTGTCTCTCCGAATATGTTTCTCTCAACTTCACTCTCTCTCGCTTGCTCTCTCTCCCTGCCTCCCCTCCCTGTAATTCTCATTGGACAGTCACTGGGTAATTATGAAGACAAGAAAAACTACAAACACATTTTTATCACGCCATCCATACGTTCTTTCCCGTTGAACCCCATAATAACAAATCTAATATAAATTCTATTACGCTAGTATGGATCATGATCACGTAGGCTAATATTACTACTAGCTTATGTAATGCAACTGTTACATTTAATCACAGTTCTCCGGGAAACTGTCACATAGCCTACATCCTCTCGGACAGCGTGCGGAATTAATTCGTTCTTGGGAGTTGCCAACACACAACTGATTTATTGTATTTATTATTCAGCAGCTCGAGCATGGGTGAACACGTTTTTTTTTTTACAAAAACAAGTTTTATATAGACAAGTCTTATTTTGACGGGCAGAATTAGACAGCTACAGTGAAAACCAATAGGCTTTTCGACCTTTAAGCTAATGTCAACTAACGTTGTCAAATTAAGATAGGCCTAATTGAATGCTGGAAAACGGGTCATTGCTCGACAACAATTCATTCAAAGAGAGCTCAATAGTCAAGAGAGTGGGAGATACAGAGGGGTGCGCCTCTGCTAAGTGGGCTGGCGGATGAGGCCGCCGGCCGCATCCGGTAAATATCCTGTGATCTCTGATTGTGGTCACTTAGGCAACTGGAGTCTACCTTCTCGTGGGGTAAATTGTCCGTGGTCAGTCCGATACAAGACATCGCAATCAGGATGAGGGAAATGAAGGTGCTGAGTTTGCAGAGCGACACCGGAGACTTAGAGACGCGTAATAATAGGCCTATTCCCAATCAGAGTTTGACCGAGGAGCGGCTGTTCGCCCACCTATCTGATAGCCAGTGGTGGAAAAAGTACCCAATTGTCATTCTTGAGGTAAAGTAAAGAAATCTTCATAGAAAATTACTCAATAAAAATCTACTTGGGTAAAAGTCAAAAGTATTCGGTTTTAAATATACTTAAGTAGTATCAAAGTAGATGCAATTGCTAAAATATACAAAAAGTAAAAGTACAAATAATTTCAAATTCTTTATATTAAGCAAACCAGGCAGCATAATTTTATTTACTGATAGCCAGCAGCACACTCCAACACTCAGACATAATTTACATATGACGCATTTGTGTTTAGTGAGTCCGCCAGATCAGAGGCAGTAGGGATGACCAGGGATGTTCTCTTGATAAGTGCATAAATTGGACCATTTTCCTGACCTGCTAAGCATTCCAAATGTAATAAGTACTTTTGATATGGCTATAGTGCATGATGCTTATGTAACGGATGTGAAACGGCTAGCTTAGTTAGCGGTGCAAGAGCCGCGGCTTTTGTGGAGCGATGGGTAACGATGCTTCTTGGGTGACTGTTGTTAATGTGTGCAGAGGATCCCTGGTTCGCGCCCGGGTATGGGCGAAGGGACGGTCTAAAGTTATACTGTTACACTTATGATAGGGCTATAGTGCATGATGCTTATGATAGGGCTATAGTGCATGATGCTTATGATAGGCCTATAGTGCATGATGCTTATGATAGGGCTATATTGCATGATGCTTATGATAGGGCTATAGTGCATGATGCTTATGATAGGGCTATAGTGCATTATGCTTATGATAGGGCTATAGTGCATGATGCTTATGATAGGGCTATAGTGCATGATGCTTATGATAGGGCTATAGTGCATGATGCTTATGATAGGGCTATAGCCTCCTAGCCTATAATCAGATTGCAGGTCCATTTATATGCAAAAACAATAAGCGCTAATATAAATGTTACTAGATTGATCCATGCTTATAGGCTGATAGGATAGTATATGGTGTTCCAGCCTAGTTCTACCTTAACCAGCCTTAGGACTTTTGACGTCATAGCATATTATCTAAGTAATTATCTTATTTTCAACCATGAGCCTATGATTATGCACAGTGTAGAGGGCTATACACACTCTCATGCGTTTTCCATGTTGTGCCTTTTCTTAATAGAATATTAAGCCTATGCGCTCTAACCGGATGAGGGAATAACGCGCGTGTGGAATTGTGTTGTGTAGGAGAAGATTATGAAATGTGACAGCACCTTTTCTCCCTGTAGCCTAATAAGCTTCTTTGTGATTAGGGAATATTGCAGATAGTAAAGCGCATCATGTCGTCTGGGGTACGATTCCAACGGATTTCTAAATTATTACGGCACCTGCCAAATGTCAACTCTCCTTCCCTGCCTCATCGCCGACCGACCGTAGTCATGGTAATGGAAAGATGGGGGCAAAACTTTGGGACCTTAACAGTAAACTGAACAGTCATGATAATATTAAATGGCAGTTTGTAGACAGGCAGAGAGGTATGGAGAAAGAGAGCAGATGTCACTGAATTCACAGCTTGATAAAGAGAGAGAGAGAGAGAGAGGAGAGGGGAAGAGGAGGAGGGAAAGTGCAGGAGTGTGGAGGAGTGAGGATGCTCTGGGGTCAGGGCGACAGGTCACCGCGGGAGAGTGGTGGGTCCAGTGATCGCGCAACCAAAATAAAGGCCTCGGGAAAATGTTACGGGTCACGGGGAGAGAGAGACATCCCAGGAAGAAGACAGTGACGTCAAGGGACGCCACTGTCCATACAACTTTACCAGACAGAGAGAGAGAGACAAACTAGACGGAGGCAATCAGTGGTCAGAGGGAGAGGGCAGGCCCAGAAGGAGAGGGCAGACCCAGAAGGAGAGGGCAGGCCCAGAAGGAGAGGGCAGGCCCAGAAGGAGAGGGCAGGCCCAGAAGGAGAGGGCAGGCCCAGAAGGAGAGGGCAGACCCAGAAGGAGAGGGCAGGCCCAGAAGGAGAGGGCAGGCCCAGAAGGAGAGGGCAGACCCAGAAGGAGAGGGCAGACCCAGAAGGAGAGGGCAGGCCCAGAAGGAGAGGGCTGGCCCAGAGAGAGGCGGGGAGAGGTGAGTGATCAAGAGAGAAATTGGGAAAGACAGAAAGATGGAGGGGGATACCTATGCCCCCCATAAAGGTTAGGGGTCTGCAAGAAAGATGGAGAGATTGGTGTAGACCTTGAGAAAAAGTGATTTGTGTGCTTTGTATTGGAAAGGTTAAGCCACACCTCTGAAGCATATGTCAGACATGGTGTGAAACAGATGTGACAGGAATAATACAACACATAGAGCAATAATGGTTGGAAAGGCAGTTGCTATGCCAACCCCACAGTATACAGATTCATTATCCCCCTTCTCTGTCTATAAAAGCGTGTACAAAGCAACACAGCGTTGTTGTGTTGTAAGGACAGCAAATTACATACGGATTTAGCTACGAAACAGAGAAAGGGGGAGATAAACAGAAGGGAGAGAGAGATCAGCCCATCCATGGATCTGATCGGCCATAAAACACACACACACACACGCACGCACGCACGCACGCACGCACGCACACACACACACACACACACACACACACACACACACACACATTCGTTCACTCTCCCTCTGTCTCTTTCATTCCTACAATCTCTCCATCTCTCATAGTCCCCTTAACCTTTACAAGTGTGATGAGAGACACTAGTACCCCCAAACACACACACACACACACACACACACACACACACACACACACACACACACACACACACACACACACACACACACACACACACACACACACACACACACACACACACACACAGTGTTGTTTGTACAAGGCCCGTTCCAGTGCATCCTCCCTTCTTTCCTTCCTTCTAATCTTGTCACAGGCCTTAACAACTAATCCTGAATGATCATGTTCATGTTCCAGCACCTTTGACTAAGTCGTCACAACGAACAAACAGTGGCACTGAGCAGATGGCCACAGATCAAATGTGAACTGATGAGCAAGTGAAGTATAGGACCTCCTCAATAAAGCACTAGACAGGGCCTCAGTCCATCAGACAGTCAGTAATAGCTGAGCTCCACAGCTTCCATCATATCCTAATGGTTGTGATTGCATTAGTGGCCTGAGAGCTGTGTGGGCTCACCCAGGGCTTCATACTAATCACTGTATGCAGATGGATACAGCCACAGCCCAGCGTTCTGTTCTCTATCGGATAGCCTAATCAAGTAGAACAGAGAGAGAGAGAGAGAGAGAAGGAGGAGAGAACAGAGACAGTGAAATGATAGAGAAAATATAAAGAGAGGGAGAGAGAGAGAAATAGAGGTAGGGAAAATATAGTGAAGGATGAGAGTGAGAGCGGGAGAGAATGGAGGGAGAGAGCTCTCCGTAATGTGTTCCTGCTCCCATCTAAGTGGAGACAGCAGCGCAGAACATCTCGCCTTTTAATGAAAGGACACTACGTGTAACACACACACACACACACACACACACACACACACACACACACACACACACACACACACACACACACACACACACACACACACACACACACACACACACACACACACACACACACACACACACACACACTAAAGGCCCTTCCATTCTCATACTGCGTTTTGAGCTAGGTGTCATAGCGTCAGTGAACAGGGAGACACAGCCACAGCTATTTGACAGTATGTCAGTAGTGAATATAGTCCAATTCCCAATGATTTAGTGAATGAATTGATACAGTGACTATGCCAGTCATAGAAGTCTTCTCTATTGCCAAACGTTGTCAACAGACTCATCACCTGTTTGAGCATCTGTTTCTTTAATGTTCCAGGTTTTTGATCATAAAGCAACACAGATTATTTCTCCCAAAGCAGCTGAATATATTTTCTCTGTCCAGTTTGTTCTTGCTACTTGCTGACACAAGCCCACTAATGCAGCTATGATGCAGCCTCACCATGTGCTGCCTGTATTTGCAGTTTTTATTGTCCCGTGGAAAAGTACAGTGAAATGCCTTTCTTGCTTGGTCTTTCCCAACAATGTAGTAATCAATATCAGTAGTACCCTAACAAATAGATAAAAACTCAAGTAGAACATAAACACAGGAGAAATAGAAATAAGAACAAGAGGAAGTAAGTAAGCGATATACACTGAGTATACAAAACACCTGCTCTTTCCATGAGCGACTGACCAGGTGAATCCAGGTGAAAGTTATGATCCCTTATTGATTTCACCTGTTAAATCCACTTCAATCAGTGTAGATGAAGGGGAGACAGGTTAAAAAAGGATTTTTAGACCTTGAGACAATTGAGACATGGATTGTGTATGTGTGACATTCAGAGGGCAAGACAAAAGATTGAAGTGTCTTTGAACAGGATATGAGGTTTTTTGAAGTTGAGGTGCCATTGCCATGATCTGTTGGGGATGTCACATCAGAAGAGTCAGTGTGTCTGTCACTAATGCTACTTGGAAGTGTTTGAGGAGTTCAGAGGCTAACTAGTATTTTGCAGTGTCAGCGTGAGACAGGAGGAGAGTGTGTGAGTGTACACGGGGGTGGAGAGTGTGTGAGTGTACACGGGGGAGGAGAGTGTGTGAGTGTACACGGGGGTGGAGAGTGTGTGAGTGTACACGGGGGAGGAGAGTGTGTGAGCGTACACGGGGGTGGAGAGTGTGTCAGCGTGAGACAGGAGGAGAGTGTGTGAGTGTACACGGGGGTGTGTCAGCGTGAGACAGGAGGAGAGTGTGTCAGCGTGAGACGGGGGTGGAGAGTGTGTCAGCGTGAGAGGAGAGTGTGTGAGTGTACACGGGGTGGGAGAGTGTGTGAGCGTACACGGGGTGGAGAGTGTGTCAGCGTGAGACAGGAGGAGAGTGTGTGTACACGGGGAGGAGAGTGTGAGCGTGAGACAGGAGGAGAGTGTGGAGTGTACACGGGGTGGAGAGTGTCAGCGTGAGACAGGAGGAGAGTGTGTGAGTGTACACGGGGAGGAGAGTGTGTGAGTGTACACGGGGGGTGGAGAGTGTGTGTGTACACGGGGTACAGCGTGAGGAGGAGAGTGTGTGAGTGTACACGGGGGTGGAGAGTGTGTCAGCGTGAGACAGGAGGAGAGTGTGTAAGTGTACACGGGGGAGGAGAGTGTGTCAGCGTGAGACAGGAGGAGAGTGTGTGAGTGTACACGGGGGTGGAGAGTGTGTCAGCGTGAGACAGGAGGAGAGTGTGTGAGTGTACACGGGGGTGGAGAGTGTGTGAGTGTACACGGGGGTGGAGAGTGTGTCAGCGTGAGACAGGAGGAGAGTGTGTGAGTGTACACGGGGGTGGAGAGTGTGTCAGCGTGAGACAGGAGGAGAGTGTGTGAGTGTACACGGGGGTGGAGAGTGTGTGAGTGTACACGGGGGTGGAGAGTGTGTGAGTGTACGGGGGGGGGTGGAGAGTGTGTGAGTGTACACGGGGACAGGAGGAGAGTGTGTGAGACATGGGGGTGGAGAGTGTGTGAGTGTACACGGGGGTGGAGAGTGTGTGAGTGTACACGGGGGTCAGCGTGAGACACGGGGTGGAGAGTGTGTGGAGAGTGTGTGAGCGTACACGGGGTGGAGAGTGTGTGAGTGTACACGGGGGTGGGAGGAGGGGTGGAGACGGGGGTGGAGAGTGTGTGAGTGTACACGGGGGAGGAGAGTGTGTGAGTGTACACGGGGGAGGAGAGTGTGTGAGCGTACACGGGGGTGTGTATATGAAAGGGTGTTACATATTCTTACTAAGTCAGCTGTCTGCAACCTTCTCACACACACACACACACACACACACACACACACACACACACACACACACACACACACACACACACACACACACACACACACACACACACACACACACACACACACACACACACACACACACACACACACACACACACACTTTCTCATCCTCTAATTGTTCCTACAAAGTGTGTTTGCTATTCTTTCTGGTAATTTCTGTCTACTTCTCCCTCTTGTATTCCCTTATTCCCTTCTCTCATTTATTTCCATCTGAGTACATTGATAAGCCATTCAGTCTGAACTAATATTTCACTCTCTCCCCCCAGCTCTCTCTCCCTCTCTCATTAGTCATGCCTTCCTCCCCTCTAAAGGTGACTGATTGGATTGGAGAGACTGATTGACAGAATAAATCCAATTGACAGGTCAAGAGATTGTGGTAGAAGTATATTATATATAACTTGTTAACAAGCGCACATAGGCTTGACACAGGAGGTCAGGAAACACACACACACACAAAAGGCTTTTTCTTTCTCATACTGCGCTTCGAGGTAGGTGTTCTAGTGTCAGTGACCAGACAAAGTGAACAGATAGACACACACACACACACACACACACACACACACACACAGAGAGCAGCTTGATAGAGCAGACAGACTCACCAACAGAGCACTTGTATAATTGTTTGATGAGTTATTGGAAGCGAAAAATAGATGTGTAATGAATTCAAATCAAACCAAATAGTGCTTCATAACACTGCTTAATCTGGTTTACTGATGTAAAACGCAGAAAACACTGTCAAGGTACTCATAAGACAAGTCTTTCACAGATTCTGTCTGTTTCTAACAGGTTCTTAAGCATGACTAACAGGTCACCTGGGACTGATGCATACTGACACACACAAACACCCTGGGCCTGCAGTCAGTGATAAGGCTCTATCTGGTGGTGGGTGATGGCACTGCAGATCTCTCTTCTGGTCAGACTTTCCCCGGACCTAACCTGACAATTCAGTTCACACAGCTTCCCAGACCTAACCTGACAACATTCAGTTCACACAGCTTCCCAGACCTAACCTGACAACATTCAGTTCACACAGCTCCCCAGACCTAACCTGACAACATTCAGTTCACACAGCTTCCCAGACCTAACCTGACAATTCAGTTCACACAGCTTCCCAGACCTAACCTGACAATTCAGTTCACACAGCTTCCCAGACCTAACCTGACAATTCAGTTCACACAGCTTCCCAGACCTAACCTGACAATTCATTCAGTTCAGCACAGACTTCCCAGACCTAACCTGACAACATTAGTTCAACAACTCCCGGACCTAACCTGACAATTCAGTTCACACAGCTTCCCAGACCTAACCTGACAATTCAGTTCACACAGCTTCCCAGACCTAACCTGACAACATTCAGTTCACACAGCTTCCCAGACCTAACCTGACAACATTCAGTTCACACAGCTTCCCAGACCTAACCTGACAATTCAGTTCACACAGCTTCCCAGACCTAACCTGACAACATTCAGTTCACACAACTCCCGGACCTAACCTGACAATTCAGTTCACACAGCTTCCCAGACCTAACCTGACAATTCAGTTCACACAGCTTCCCAGACCTAACCTGACAACATTCAGTTCACACAGCTTCCCAGACCTAACCTGACAATTCAGTTCACACAGCTTCCCAGACCTAACCTGACAATTCAGTTCACACAGCTTCCCAGACCTAACCTGACAATTCAGTTCACACAGCTTCCCAGACCTAACCTGACAACATTCAGTTCACACAGCTTCCCAGACCTAACCTGACAATTCAGTTCACACAGCTTCCCAGACCTAACCTGACAATTCAGTTCACACAGCTTCCCAGACCTAACCTGACAACATTCAGTTCACACAGCTTCCCAGACCTAACCTGACAACATTCAGTTCACACAGCTCCCCAGACCTAACCTGACAACATTCAGTTCACACAACTCCCGGACCTAACCTGACAATTCAGTTCACACAGCTTCCCAGACCTAACCTGACAATTCAGTTCACACAGCTTCCCAGACCTAACCTGACAACATTCAGTTCACACAGCTCCCCAGACCTAGCCTGACAACATTCAGTTCACACAGCTCCCCAGACCTAGCCTGACAATTCAGTTCACACAGCTTCCCAGACCTAACCTGACAATTCAGTTCACACAGCTTCCCAGACCTAACCTGACAATTCAGTTCACACAGCTTCCCAGACCTAACCTGACAACATTCAGTTCACACAGCTCCCCAGACCTAGCCTGACAACATTCAGTTCACACAACTCCCGGACCTAACCTGACAATTCAGTTCACACAGCTTCCCAGACCTAACCTGACAACATTCAGTTCACACAGCTCCCCAGGCCTAGCCTGGCAATATTCAGTTCAGCCAGACTCACAGCTCCCCGGGCCTAGCCTGGCAATATTCAGTTCAGCCAGACTCACAGCTCCCCAGGCCTAGCAATATTCAGTTCAGCCAGACTCACAGCTCCCCGGGCCTAGCCTGGCAATATTCAGTTCAACCAGACTCACAGCTCCCCAGGCCTAGCAATATTCAGTTCAGCCAGACTCACAGCTCCCCGGGCCTAGCCTGGCAATATTCAGTTCAGCCAGACTCACAGCTCCTCAGGCCTAGCCTGGCAATATTCAGTTCAGCCAGACTCACAGCTCCCCAGGCCTAGCCTGGCAATATTCAGTTCAGCCAGACTCACAGCTCCCCAGGCCTAGCCTGGCAATATTCAGTTCAGCCAGACTCACAGCTCCTCAGGCCTAGCCTGGCAATATTCAGTTCAACCAGACTCACAGCTCCCCAGGCCTAGCCTGGCAATATTCAGTTCAGCCAGACTCACAGCTCCCCAGGCCTAGCCTGGCAATATTCAGTTCAGCCAGACTCACAGCTCCCTGGGCCTGGCAATATTCAGTTCAGCCAGACTCACAGCTCCCCAGGCCTAGCCTGGCAATATTCAGTTCAGCCAGACTCACAGCTCCCCAGGCCTAGCCTGGCAATATTCAGTTCAGCCAGACTCACAGCTCCCCAGGCCTAGCCTGGCAATATTCAGTTCAACCAGACTCACAGCTCCCCAGGCCTAGCCTGGCAATATTCAGTTCAGCCAGACTCACAGCTCCCCAGGCCTAGCCTGGCAATATTCAGTTCAGCCAGACTCACAGCTCCACAGGCCTAGCCTGGCAATATTCAGTTCAGCCAGACTCACAGCTCCCTGGGCCTGGCAATATTCAGCTGTCAGAGAATATCAACAAGACAGACACTGATGTAATGTGCCCTCACAGTCCCACTGAGGGACTGAATAACAGGTAAACACACACAGCACTCATTCCATTCACTGCATCAGTGTTGTGTAAAGAAGATCAACCCTCCACCAGACATCCTCTTTGAAAACAGTATAATCTATAACACACGCCTCTATGGAGTCCATCGCTTAAATGACCAATTACCCCTTTCTGCACAAGAGACAAACAAGACTGAAGAAACACACAAACATTCTCAAGTGTGCTGACTGTAGTGTTTATACTTGGCTAACAGTCTATTTTCACGGTTATGAGGGCTTTAGTATACATTTAAAAAAAGACAAACACACATTTCAGCTTTTACAAAGCCGGTCTTTATAATCACTTAAAACTTGACAGATTTTTCATACATAATAAAACAAAATGCTTTGTCATCCACTTGATAAAACGTTTCAAAAAAATAGTCAATAGAAAATCAATTTTAGGCATGACTTACAAAATATATACATAATATATACATATACATACACACACAGAGATATATACATACCCTACACAAACATTGTTATTGCATATACATCTGTGTATTTATGTATTTGTATGTACATGATGTATATATTGCTTCACCCTTGAATGTATTTGATCAGACTGAACTAAAACATAAAAACAAACCAGTCTTTCTCCCTGTCCGCATAAAACCTGCCGGCCACATTCTGGCCACGCTAGGAAGGACAAGAGTGCAAAGCCTTTCTTCTCTTTTTTTTTTATCACAACTACGAGTAATCACTTATCCTAACCTGAACTTTGACCCCCCCCTAACATGAATCCTAAAATGAAAACAAGTAGCTGATTTACTTGTTCTCAGCAGTTCTCAACGTCACCGTTGTCCTTTCTGACGTGGCCCTCGAGTGGCAACACCAAAAACCTCAAGAACAATAGCGATACACACCACATAGGACACAACAATAACAGAATAATTATGATCTAGGCTAGTTAGTCATCAAATCTATGTTACAGTGGAGAGTTATGGGATGGACCAGGCTGTGTGTGACCTGTAGCCATAGCATTAACACAGTGTAAAGGGGTGGGTTACTAGGTCGGGGAGTAGCTAAAAGTTACAGGGCTGGTTTATATATATAAAGTGTGATCACTACTATCCATGCTCAGGCTGATAAGTACAGATTAAACTAGTCATGCGTGATTGAATGGCTGGCTGGCGAGTAGGACAGGGTCAGGTGTAGGGTGTCTGAACTAGAGAGACAGGGCTGTGTGCGTGAGGGCAGGGAGGGTTTGTCCTGTATGCACATGTGAGGATAGTGTCCTGGGGCTACTGTTACAGTGGAGCAGTAGTGCATGCTATGCAGCTCTGAATGTCACTACATCACAGTCATCATGCTTACTAACCCCCTATTCTCCCCTCTCTTTCTATATTCTGTTGCTTTTGTGTAGCAGTAGCAACCCATTCTCTCTCTCTCCATCTCTCTTGCTGCTGTCTGACCCTCACCCCTTGTGCTGGCCTGTTGTCCCCTTCCCTCCCTCCATCTCAGTAACTCTGTCCTTTCCAATCTGTCTGACCTCTACCCCTTTCAAGAAGATCCAGTACTTGCTGTTAGCTCCTCTTTCCTCTCCTCCCTTCCCCCGTCCTCCAGGCTCATGTCCTTCCATCTCTAGCTAACCCTCCCTTCTCCCTCCTTTCTACATGGCCTGTGTGTACGCACTACTACCCCACTGGCTGCTGTTATAGTCAGTGGTTGTGCTTCCATAGCTATTGTTGTTGTTGTATCCCTGGTTGCTATTAGCAACACTTCCTGCCCCTTGGCCATCAGAGGCCGCCGCTTCGTCAAAGCTCTTCTCCTCCAATGGCTTGCCAATCCAGGCTCCGTAACCATGGCTACCGAGCGCATCGAAGAACTGCTGCTTGGCGACCTGGAAGGACATGGCGGCCATCTTGGCTTGGGCGTAAGACGGGAGAGCCAGCAGGTCCTGGCGCCCGCACTGTTGGCATAACAACCGGAATTGACGGAAGATGTTGGACTTGGAGACCCGCGACACGTCCAGTTTGGGGCTAGAGGGAAGACAAACAGGGTTTAGGAATACACAGAAGCTACTGCGCTGGGATTGAAACATTTTCAACATGTTTTTCATATGAATTAAATGCCACTACTCGATATGGAGTATAAATAGTGATCGCTATTCTACTGAAATGGGACCCTGTGTAGCCCAGGTTAACCACCTGGTGCTGCTATCTGGATGAGGGTGGATGAGGTCTGAGGGTCTGGTTCTAGTTGTGGTGCGGGGTGCGTACCCGTCCAGTTTGCCCTTGGTCCCATCCAGCACCTCCACAGTGATGTGGTCTGGCTGGCTCCAGTTCACACTGGACTCCTTGGTCTTCCCTGTGTGACGCGTGGAGTCATACACACTCACCCTGCCCACCTGAAGGGAGACAGAGATGGAGTGATGGAGAGGAGTAAAGGGAGAGGAAGAGTGTTCAATTATAGGCATTTCACTATACCCGCAATAACAGGTATAATTTGAAATTAGACTAAATAAATCCTCTCAGATGAATCAACCATTTTAAACAGAGCGGAACGCAATGTTTGTGTCTGCGTTAATGGCTATGCTGGAAGCTTGGAGCGGCTGTTTGTGTACTGTGTGTGTGTATGTGTGTACCTCGGGGTGGTTGAGTGTGTTTCTGTACGTGGACCTCGGGGTGGTTGAGTGTGTTTCTGTACGTGTACCTCGGGGTGGTTGAGTGTGTTTCTGTACGTGGACCTCGGGGTGGTTGAGTGTGTTTCTGTACGTGGACCTCGGGGTGGTTGAGTGTGTTTCTGTACGTGGACCTCGGGGTGGTTGAGTGTGTTTCTGTACGTGTACCTCGGGGTGGTTGAGTGTGTTTCTGTACGTGTACCTCGGGGTGGTTGCTGTACGTGTACCTCGGGGCGATTGAGTGTGTTTCTGTATGTGTACCTCGGGGCGGTTGAGTGTGTTTCTGTATGTGTACCTCGGGGCGGTTGAGTGTGTTTCTGTATGTGTACCTCGGGGTGGTTGAGTGTGTTTCTGTATGTGTACCTCGGGGTGGTTGAGTGTGTTTCTGTACGTGTACCTCGGGGTGGTTGAGTGTGTTTCTGTATGTGTACCTCGGGTTGGTTGAGTGTGTTTCTGTACGTGTACCTCGGGTTGGTTGAGTGTGTTTCTGTACGTGTACCTCGGGGTGGTTGCTGTACGTGTACCTCGGGGCGGTTGAGTGTGTTTCTGTATGTGTACCTCGGGGCGGTTGAGTGTGTTTCTGTATGTGTACCTCGGGGTGGTTGAGTGTGTTTCTGTATGTGTACCTCGGGGTGGTTGCGTGTGCTTCTGTGTGTGTACTGTACGTTTACCTCGGGGTGGTTGAGTGCGTTTCTGTGCGTGTACCTCGGGGTGGTTGAGTGCGTTTCTGTGCGTGTACCTCGGGGTGGTTGAGTGTGTTTCTGTATGTGTACCTCGGGGTGGTTGAGTGTGTTTCTGTGCGTGTACCTCGGGGTGGTTGAGTGCGTTTCTGTGCGTGTACCTCGGGGTGGTTGAGTGCGTTTCTGTGCGTGTACCTCGGGGTGGTTGAGTGCGTTTCTGTGCGTGTACCTCGGGGTGGTTGAGTGCGTTTCTGTACGTGTACCTCGGGGTGGTTGAGTGTGTTTCTGTACGTGTACCTCAGGGTGGTTGAGTGTGTTTCTGTACGTGTACCTCGGGGTGGTTGAGTGTGTTTCTGTACGTGTACCTCGGGGTGGTTGAGTGTGTTTCTGTACGTGTACCTCGGGGTGGTTGAGTGTGTTTCTGTACGTGTACCTCGGGGTGGTTGAGTGTGTTTCTGTACGTGTACCTCGGGGTGGTTGAGTGTGTTTCTGTACGTGTACCTCGGGGTGGTTGAGTGTGTTTCTGTACGTGTACCTCGGGGTGGTTGAGTGTGTTTCTGTACGTGTACCTCGGGGTGGTTGAGTGTGTTTCTGTACGTGTACCTCGGGGTGGTTGAGTGTTTCTGTATGTGTACCTCGGGGTGGTTGAGTGTGTAGGGAGCAGGTAGACTCTTGGAGAAGACTTCGCCGTCTCTGGCCAATCGGCAGCAGACAGCACGTGTCAGGTGGCCATGGCTGTACAGGTAGCCTGGAAGGACAAATATAAGAGACAAGGACAGGAAAAACAAAACAGAAGATAGAGAGGAGGGGGTACGAGAGAGGAGGGGGGGGCGAGACAGAGGGGGCAGAGAGTGACAGGGAAAGAAAAAGGGAGAGAAAGAATGACAAGAGTGTGTGAGTCAGTGTATTTCCATGTTAACAAGGCTGATCACATCATAGAGTACTCAGTATAATCAAGGAGAGGTGAGTAAAGAGATGGATGTCTGAGGGGGTCAGTCAGGGACTGTCTGGGTGGATAGTTATCCGGTCATGACTCCTACAGTATAAGGACAGAGTCAGTCAGGGACTGTCTGGGTGGATAGTTATACTGTAGGAGTCATGACCAGCTAAGGACAGAGTCAGTCAGGGACTGTCTGGGTGGATAGTTAGCTGGTCGTGATTCCTACAGTATAAGGACAGGGACTGTCTGGGTGGATAGTTATCTGGTCATGACTCCTACAGTATAAGGACAGTGACTGTCTGGGTGGATAGTTAGCTGGTCATGATTCCTACAGTATAAGGACAGTGACTGTCTGGGTGGATAGTTAGCTGGTCATGACTCCTACAGTATCAGGACAGAGTCAGTCAGGGACTATCTGGGTGGATAGTTAGCTGGTCATGACTCCTACAGTATAAGGACAGTGACTGTCTGGGTGGATAGTTAGCTGGTCATGACTCCTACAATATAAGGACAGGGACTGTCTGGGTGGATAGTTAGCTGGTCATGACTCCTACAATATAAGGACAGGGACTGTCTGGGTGGATAGTTAGCTGGTCATGATTCCTACAGTATAAGGACATTGTCAGCCAGGGACTGTCTGGGTGGATAGTTAGCTGGTCATGATTCCTACAGTATAAGGACAGAGTCAGTCAGGGACTGTCTGGGTGGATAGTTAGCTGGTCGTGATTCCTACAGTATAAGGACAGGGACTGTCTGGGTGGATAGTTAGCTGGTCATGACTCCTACAGTATAAGGACAGGGACTGTCTGGGTGGATAGTTAGCTGGTCATGACTCCTACAGTATAAGGACAGGGACTGTCTGGGTGGATAGTTATCTGGTCATGACTCCTACAGTATAAGGACAGGGACTGTCTGGGTGGATAGTTAGCTGGTCATGACTCCTACAGTATAAGGACAGGGACTGTCTGGGTGGATAGTCAGCTGGTCATGACTCCTACAGTATAAGGACAGTATAAGGACATTGTCAGCCAGGGACTGTCTGGGTGGATAGTCAGCTGGTCATGACTCCTACAGTATAAGGACAGGGACTGTCTGGGTGGATAGTTAGCTGGTCATGACTCCTACAGTATAAGGACAGGGACTGTCTGGGTGGATAGTTATACTGTAGCAGTCATGACCAGCTAAGAACAATGTAGTTTGGGATTGAGATGTTGTCTACTTATGAGTGGAGTTTTTTTAAACATGGCTAAAGCCAATGGTGACCGTTAATCCCCCCTTACTCCCACACTCAATCTATCCTCCCTCACTTTTTTTCAAATCAAACCTCCCTCAAATGTTTACTGTCCCCTCCCTCATCTCTTCTCTCCTTCCCCCAATCTCCCTCTATGTGCTATCGTTCCGTCCTCACCCAGGGTGATTGAAGCCAGGTAGATAGGATGGAGGAAGTGGGAGAGCAGGGCTCCCTGCAGTCCCAGGACGTTCCAGCGAAGGATCTTGTCGCTACAGCTCATGGTCCTCAGACGCTCGCCGTGCTGGATGCCGTCCCAGGTGGGCACGATGGTCGATGACTCTACCGGGATGGTGCCCTCACCTACACATGGCACAAACACCCTTGAGGCATACTTTTGACTCCAAAGACAAAGCCATGCAGTATGAGGAATAGGGTGTATGAGAGAGCCAGTGGTACACTAGAATCACACAGTCCATGCTCTAGACTGGAACATTCAAATCCGTTGGGATATTTGTCCTTTCTACCAGATGTGTTTGTGGCAGCAGCAGCAAATGAGGTGTGAATGTGTAGTCATGCTCTGTTTGGCCTGCAGAGAAGAGAGTTAAGCAACATGGTGGCTCTATGTGCTTGTCCTCAGTAACAGAGGGGGTCCTCATGGAACGGTGCTGCAGATGGCATCTGGCTGTAACTCACCATTCTCCACCTTGGTGCGCAGCTTGCCCTGCTTGGCGTTCTCAAACAGGGGCTGGTGGCCCTGGCCGTCCCCCGCGTCCTCGCTGCACGACTTATCAAACAACGCCCCGTCTCCGCACGGAGCAGTACTGGGGGAGAGGTAGAGCGAGAGAGAGGAAGAGGTAGAGCGAGAGAGAGGAAGAGGTAGAGCGCGAGAGAGGAAGGGGTAGAGCGCGAGAGAGGAAGAGGTAGAGCGCGAGAGAGGAAGAGGTAGAGCGCGAGGGGGTAAGGGGTAGAGCGCGAGGGGGTAAGGGGTAGAGCGCGAGGGGGTAAGGGGTAGAGCGCGAGGGGGTAAGGGGTAGAGCGCGAGGGGGTAAGGGGTAGAGCGCGAGGGGGTAAGGGGTAGAGCGCGAGGGGGTAAGGGGTAGAGCGCGAGGGGGTAAGGGGTAGAGCGCGAGGGGGGGTAAGGGGTAGAGCGCGAGGGGGTAAGGGGTAGAGCGCGAGGGGGTAAGGGGTAGAGCGCGAGGGGTAAGGGGTAGAGCGCGAGGGGGTAAGGGGTAGAGCGCGAGGGGGAAGAGGTAGAGCGCGAGGGGGTAAGAGGTAGAGCGCGAGGGGGAAGAGGTAGAGCGCGAGAGGGGAAGAGGTAGAGCGCGAGGGGGGGAGAGGTAGAGCGCGAGGGGGGGAAGAGGTAGAGCGCGAGGGGGAAGAGGTAGAGCGCGGGGGGGGAAGAGGTAGAGCGCGAGAGGGGAAGAGGTAGAGCGCGAGAGGGGAAGAGGTAGAGCGCGAGAGGGGAAGAGGTAGAGCGCAAGAGCGGTAGGGCGCGAGAGCCGTAGGGCGCACGAGAGAGCGAGAGGTAGAGTGAGAGAGGTAGGGCGCGAGAGCGGTAGAGCGCGAGAGAGGTAGAGCGGTAGGGCGCGAGAGCCGTAGGGCGCACGAGAGAGCGAGAGGTAGAGTGAGAGAGGTAGGGCGCGAGAGCGGTAGAGCGGTAGAGCGCGAGAGAGGTAGAGCGCGAGAGAGGTAGAGCGCGAGAGAGGTAGAGCGCGAGAGAGGTAGAGCGCGAGAGAGGTAGAGCGGTAGGGCGCGAGAGCCGTAGGGCGCACGAGAGAGCGAGAGGTAGAGTGAGAGAGGTAGGGCGCGAGAGAGGTAGGGTGCGAGAGGGGAAGGGCACACGATAGAGAGCGAGAGAGCGAGGGAGAGGTAGAGAGGTAGAGGTAGAGCGAGAGAGGTAGAGGTAGAGAGGGAGATATACAGTGGGGCAAAAAAGTATTTAGTCAGCCACCAATTGTGCAAGTTCTCCCACTTATAAAGATGAGAAAGGCCTGTAATTTTCATCATAGGTACACTTCAACTATGACAGACAAAATGAGAAAAGAAATCCAGAAAATCACATTGTAGGATTTTTAATGAATTTATGGTCACCTACAAACAAGCAAGATTTCTGGCTCTCACAGACCTTCTTCAAGAGGCGCCTTTGTCCTCCACTCGTTACCTGTATTAATGGCACCTGTTTGAACTTGTTATCAGTATAAAAGACACCTGTCCTCAACCTCAAACAGTCACACTCCAAACTCCACTATGGCCAAGACCAAATAGCTATCAAAGGACACCAGAAACAAAATTGTAGACCTGCACCAGGCTGGGAAGACTGAATCTGCAATAGGTAAGCAGCTTGGTTTGAAGAAATCAACTGTGGGAGCAATTATTAGGAAATGAAAGACATACAAGACCACTGATAATCTCCCTCGATCTGGGGCTCCACGCAAGATCTCACCCCGTGGGGTCAAAATGATCACAAGAACGGTGAGCAAAAATCCCAGAACCACACCTAGTAAATGACCTGCAGAGAGCTGGGACCAAAGTAACAAAGCCTACCATCAGTAACACACTACGCCGCCAGGGACTCAAATCCTGCAGTGCCAGACGTGTCCCCCTGCTTAAGCCAGTACATGTCCAGGCCCATCTGAAGTTTGCTAGAGAGCATTTGGATGATCCAGAAGAAGATTGGGAGATTGTCATATGGTCAGATGAAACCAAAATATAACTTTTTGGTAAAAACTCAACTCGTTGTGTTTGGAGGACAAAGAATGCTGAGTTGCATCCAAAGAACACCATACCTACTGTGAAGCATGGGGGTGGAAACATCATGCTTTGGGGCTGTTTTTCTGCAAAGGGACCAGGACGACTGATCCGTGTAAAGGAAAGAATGAATGGGGCCATGTATCGTGAGATTTTGAGTGAAAACCTCCTTCCACCAGCAAGGGCATTGAAGATAAAACGTGGCTGGGTCTTTCAGCATGACAATGATCCCAAACACACCGCCGGGCAACGAAGGAGTGACTTCGTAAGAAGCATTTCAAGGTCCTGGAGTGGCCTAGCCAGTCTCCAGATCTCAACCCCATAGAAAATCTTTGGAGGGAGTTGAAAGTCTGTGTTGCCCAGCCCCAAAACCTCACTGCTCTAGAGGAGATCCGCATGGAGGAATGGGCCAAAATACCAGCAACAGTGTGTGAAAACCTTGTGAAGACTTACAGAAAACATTTGACCTCTGTTATATACCCGTTGTTGGCAATGACAAAGTATTGAGAAACTTTTGTTATTGACCAAATACTTATTTTCCACCATAATTTGCAAATAAATTCATAAAAAAATCCTACAATGTGATTTTCTGGATTTTTTTTCTAGTTTTGTCTGTCATAGTTGAAGTGTACCTATGATGAAAATGACAGGCCTCTCATCTTTTTAAGTGGGAGAACTTGCACAATTGGTGGCTGACTAAATACTTTTTGCCCCACTGTATATTGCACCTTTATCTTTTCTACATACTTTATATCTGGTTTAAGCCTTCAGTTTACATTGACAACGTTTTTCCACCCCAGAAATCATTATCTAAACATTACATTTTTTTTTTACTGTTTTGACATACGTGGCCCGAAAACACTTAAGCGGCCCGCCCAAGACTTTTCTATGCAGGTAAAAAATGCTGGCTTCGCAAACTCCTAGAACAACATGTGTGTGGGGGTGGGTTGGTGGCCCAGTTGAGTTCCAGGGCACAGAAGGAAAGGGGAGAGAAGACAGAAGACAGGTGGAGAAGAATGAGCCATGGGGTGAAGGGTCAAAAAGCGAGGAAGAGACATCCTCCGTAGGCCCACCTGATATAGAGGTGGAAGGTGGTGTCAGGTTTGATCCGGAGCTTGTTCTCCTCAGCTGGCTCGAATATGCTGTCCTCTGATCCTTCACAGTGCTTCAGCAACTCAGCATATAGAAACCTGGAGGGGGAGGTAGAATCCATATTTGAGTGATTCAGATCAGTGAAAGTGTCCGGGATCCAACACACAAATAAAGGGAGACTGGTGGAGAAACAGAGGATCTGGTAAGTGGCATTAATACACTCTAAACTAACCAAATGGACTCCACAGTCACATTAACACACATCATAGTCTGTAATGACTTCCCAGCTGACATATGACACCCTGTAGAGGGAGAAAGGGAGGTTTCAGAAAGGCAGGGAGAGTATCTATAAAGGAATCAAAACGAAGAGCAAAGGAGGAAGGGGAAAATACTGGTTATATAAAAGGACAGAATGGAAGACAAATAAGCAGCAGTAACTTCCTACCTGATAAACCCTCTCCTGGAGATGATTTCTGCGTGGCAGTCATTAACGGTGTCCCCTTTAAGACTCAGCTCCTCCCCTTTAACACAGCGATTTCCTGAAGAGAAAAACAAACAAAAATACATGTATTTTATCTCAAAAGGTTGAGACAAAAATCATTCCAAAAGGCTTGTTATTATTTTCTTGCGCGTACGTACACACACACACACACACACACACACACACAAGGTACCTGTTCCCAGACTGACCACGGTCCCCAGCCCTTCCCCCCTCTTCATGACGATGGTAGCGAGGATCTTCCTTCCCAGAAGACTGTGCTGTATGCGTGTGGTGAGGGCGTTGAAGCGCTGGTGACTCAACATGGCGATCTGGTCATGGATTGTCCCACCACTCAGTGGCAGCTAGAGACAGAAACAATAACCGGTTATGAACGGCCCACCAGTCACAGAAGTAGGTTATAGCAGAATCATAGTATTAACAGTGTATTCATAGTATAGCAGGCATTCTTCAACTTTTTCAGCTCCAGACCCAATGAGAAAATCACTGTCCTCCCGAGACCCAAAATCACCTACCAGCAACCCAAATGAAGAGGAAATAGTGTATGATTCTAGGTGCAGTCTCCTCACTCCCGACCCACCTCTAACACACCCAAAGCCCACTGTGGGTCCTGACCCAGAGTTTTAAAAAGTAGTATAGTAAGAGAGGTAAACTGACCTCTGCAGGGGTTAGTTCCCCGGTGCGGGCAGCCTTCTCTGCCTCTCCAATCAGAACCCTCAGAGCTGCATCAGCTGCTTCCTGTTTCCCTTGCTTCTTATTGGAAGCACAGACAGGAGGGAACCAGCGACCCCCTAGTTTAGCCTGGTAGGTAAACCTGAGAGAGAGGGGAGTTAAGCATCCATGTTTGCACAGCCGCGTTTTACAATATTGAACCGTTGGCTTTCATAGTGTTTTATATGTCACAATGGACCGCCGGACTACCGCAGCTCTGCAGCTGTGGACTCTGAATTACACTTAGTGTGTATGTTCGTGTGTGTACTGACTTGGGCTCGTGCGGTGGTCCTGACTGCCCAACCAGTCGTATCTCTGCAGCGAAGCCCCTGGCCCGGGCGTACTCCAGCAGACCTGACACAGCGTTGTTGTTTAGGTGGCTGATGAGGTCACCAACCCCCGCCTCGTGGGCAGAACGCAGCTCCTCCTCTGTCAGCGGGGGCAGGGAGGGGCAAGCGGGCATGAAGCCCCCTTCATCACCAGACAGACACAGGGGAAACTGGGGCTGGAGAGGATGGGGTAATGGAGAGCGAGGGAGGGAGGAGAAGAGAGATAAGGCAGTGAAAAGACAGAGGAAAGGAGGTGGGAAGAGAGGGAAGAGTGATCTTAGTGTTCGGAGGATCTTTTCTTAGAATTACAACCTGGAGGCACAATGAGAGAAGTCCACATGCCGGGGTCTTATGACATTCTGTCAGTCCATAGCTAAACAGCTAGCTAGCTTGACAAGCCTAAATCCTAAATAGATGGGGTAGTGTTTATTTCAGGGAACCATCCATTTAGTTGAAACATCTTTCAGTCCCATGTTTGGCTCCTTTACTCACCTTGTTGAGCTGCAGTCTCCCGTCGGCCATTAACTCCTTGACTGCCTCCTCTGCAGCCAGCTGCCTGGCAGCCTTCTTACTGGGGGCTGAGCTCTCAGCACACAGGCTTTCCCCGATCTTCACCCTGAACATGAACCTGAGGAGGGAGCAGAGACTAACTTATACATCCTAAACATACATTGGTGAGAGAGGTAAGAGGACCACATGGGGGCATCAGGGTAGAGCTGTGAATCTCCTTCACAGAGACTACAGCACTCGGGAAGAGGAGGGGAAGAGAGGGACAAAGATGGTCACACTTCCCAGTATCAGATTACTGCGGGACAGTACAGTAGGTGCCATGGGGAAGGTTATATGCAGAGAGAGACAGAGGTGCTGTTGTATCATTCAGTCAGCAGACTGCTGCAGTATGAAAGTCATACAGGACACAAATAACTGCTCCCAAGGGAGAGAAAGAGAGGTGAGGGCAGGCCCACCTTTCCTGATTGATTTATGTATAGAAGAGAGAACCAGGGAGAGAAAAATTAGAAGCAGGGTTGGGCTCAATTCTAATTGAAGTCTCTCAATTCAGGAAGTGATTTGAATTTAAATTCAAAAATGGAAAACTTGAAATAAATAGCTTCTCCTTTTCATTTTATTGAGAAATCATTGAAAAAGGATGCTATTTTTTCAATTATTGAATTGGAATGTCAGTTTATTTCCTAAATTGACTGACTTCATTTGGAATTGACCCCATCCCTGATGAGGATGTAGACAGATGGATACCGTGGGTCGTGAGGTGGGCCCTCCTGTCCAGTGTTGATGAACTCGATGGGGTTTCCAGTGCGCTGACTGTACTCCATCAGCATGGACACGGGGTTCTTACCCCCCGGCAGGGAACGGGACAGGGCCTGGGGTGGACCCTCCACCACCTCCTGACAGAGAGGGAGAGCGAGACAGTGAGGGAGAGAGCAGAGAGTTAGAAAAGGATTGGGGGGAAAAACAGACATAAATCTTTGGCCTTTACAACACAATCAAGCACAACAGAGGACATTGATTATTACTAACCTCCACACACACACGAACACACTTCAGACTTACAGGGACGTCAGAGGTGGGGTCCATGGCCTGGTCCACCCCTGCAGTGAGCCCCTCCTCGGCCCCTCCCCCCTCTATCTCACGCAGCAGAATCCTCAGGGTTGCTGCGGCAGCATCTTTCTTAGCCACCTTTTTATTAGATGCCTCAGCAACAGGAAACAACCTGCCGTCCAGCATGACCTGCATACGGAATCTGAGAGGGAGAAAAATACAAGGGACTGAGAGGTAGCGAGAAAGAGCAGGGACAACACATTTTTTGATATTTCTTCGTCACACTTTCTCTTGCATTTAAAAAAAAATAAATGAATTTGCTAATTCAATCAGCTGGTTCTCTCTTAGACATACCAGCAATGGCCAACCATGATTGGTTGGGAACACTATGCCATCACTGACCTGGGGTCATGTGAGGGCCCTGATTGGTCGAGGAGCAGGAACTCGCAATTGTGTCCCTGGTACTGGGCAAACTCCATCAGGCCGCTGACGGGGTTCTTGGCCCTCACCTCCTGAAGTTTGGCACGGAGGTTCTGAGGTGGGGGCGCTGCCAGGGAGACTGCTACTGTGCCCCCTCCATCCCGGCTGATGGCGTTGAGGAATTCGGGGATATCGTCGGTCGCCCACTGCCCTCCGTTCGACTCGTCCTCCTGATAGAGGGATGAAGAGGAGGAAGTAGGTGAGGAAAGAAAGAAGTGGAGCAGGGTTACTAGGGTAACTGCTGCACTCCTCCTCCCCTTCCAACTCTTCGTAGGAGACGGGCTCCAAGTGAGCGAGGGGGTCTCCCAAATTCAGGAAGACGTCAATGAATTCCCCAACCGAACCCCCCTCGCTGTGTGAGAGTGTCCACCTACCGCCTCAGCGCTGGCCTCTAGACACTCCAATCCGGGTGGCACCGCCTGGAATCCGGACCCCATTCCTTCGACCTTTGCAGGGGCGCTGCGCTCGGCCTTGAGGCTCCTCTCCATCCTCTCCCTGCGATGGACAGATAGCTCCCAGATGTGAGGGGTCACCTCTGCGTTGCGGCTCACGTCACCCTGCTTCTCCATGGCGTACAGGGTGGGGTTGACCTGCTTGGCGCCCCTCAGGCCCAGGTTCTTGGAGATCACCAGGGCCGTGGCCTCCCCTGCCTCCAGCAGATACTGCAGGATCAACTCCTTCTGATTACTGCCGCAGTCCGCCATGTCGCTCTCGTCAAGGTCTAGGTCAAGCTCTTCGTTACTGCTGCTGTTGATACTGGGTTGTTGGGTTTGGGACTGGGAATGTTGCCGATAGGACTCAGATGGTTCTGAGGAAGAGGAGTGTGAATCAGATTCTACGTAGTAATCTTCTTCTTTGTCGCCCTCAGGACCATGCGCTTCAATTTGCTGGATCTCAGCCTCGATGACAACGTCCTCCTCCTTCACAGACAGGAAGTGAGAGCAATCTTCTTCTGAAGGACTTTCCTGTGACTCCACAGAATGTTCCCTCGGTTGGGAACGTGGGCTTTCCGGATCAGAATCTCTACTTTCCGGTTCTACCTGTGGTTCTACGTAGACAGTCCACTCTGGAGGACTTTCACCGTGTTTTGAAGCTTTCTTATCACGCTCAAGACCGTAAAGGGCCTGGTTGATAAACTTTTTGGGCAACCGCAGCGTTTTCGCCAAACACTTTGCTTGTAGCTTCTCACCGGGACTCAAATCTGCCAAGGCTTGCAAAACTTGCTCTCGGATGTCGGGTGGCTGAAATGTAGGGACACTCTTGTTGTTTGAATTATTACTACTACAAACAGAAGCTTTGTCAAAGCTGTCGCCTCGGTCAACTCTTCCTCTGTAGGACCTCTCTCTGTCTAAGGATAAACTCTGAAAGCCTTCTGAGAAAGACGGCCTGTCAGCACAGTCTGCATGAAGGCTCCACTGTCTGTTGAAGCCTTGCTTTTGGGTTGAAGTCTGCTTCTGGTTCCAGAATCTAGGGCCGGTTGGTCCTCTAGGGGGTCCCTGACTGGGCGGGTACCTGAAGTCCCTACCGTTCCCTCTGCCTCGCTCGCTGCCGTATCCCCCTCTCCCCCTAGAGCTGTTTTGGGAGTACCTGCTGTACCCTGCCTGGGTCTGGTTCGATTCGTTATAGAGTCCGTTCGGTCCCCCTCGACCCAAGCTCTGCACCCCTCCTCTGGGGCTCACCCTAAACTGGGGAGCCTCAGTGTTCTGTCCCCTCAGGAAGTGGACCTGCTGCTGCCTGAAGGAGTTAGGACCACTGGGACAAGAGCTCTGCTGACTCAGGCCTGGGCTGTGACCGGGTGGGGGAGGGACAGAGGGGTAGAGAGGCTGAGAGTGGGCACTGGGTGGTACTAGAGGGGGAACTGGGCCCAGGTATGAATGGACGTTTGGGTGTGGGGCCTGTTGCGGGGGGGCTCTGGGGTGAAATCCCAGGGGTCCAGCTCTGTAGTATTGTTGCTTCGCCTGCAGTTGGGGGAGAGGGGGTCGGTGGTAATGCTCTATGGGGGGCCCTCCTCGTCCTCTGCTCATAGCGCAGGGGGCAGGTTGAGGGGGGACCAGGGCCGCCTATTACGCAGCAGATAGGAGGATGTGTCTCTGTGTTGGATACTGATGCAACAACACAGTCTGGCAGAACAGCCGGGTGGGCGATGATCGCAAAGTGGCAGTCAGCACCTGAGAGACAGGACGAGATGGGTGTGAGCGAAAGCAAAAGTGAATGAGTGGGTGAGGAAAAGAGCCATGAAATAAAAAATAAAGAGCCAACTATAAAGCAATATGAAGAAGAAACCAGGGACATAAGACTGGTCAAAATCTAGTGGAAAATCCTGATGGAAATGGAAAAAGGGCAGGAGAAAAACAGTGTAGATCAAAGGGCTTATGACAAATAACATACATATATATATATACATATATATATATACACATATACATATATATATATATATATTACACACAGTCTCACTGTACTCCATCCTGTCTCCAATACAGCCCCAGTGTCACATGCTGTTGGACCCAATTGGCCACAAGGAGATCCATGTATAAAAGGTCAGAAATGTATAATTCATGGTTGTGGCTTCACTGTGTTAGTTCTGGTTTAACAGATGATTTGCAGCTTCACATAGGAAGTGAGAGTGAGGCAGAAGGAAAGAAAAGATTCAAGGTGGTCAGTGAAGGACAGGAGTTGCTGCACTAACTTTTGACAGACTTGGCTAAACGACCACAGGAAGACACTCAACCCTGCTCCTCAGATTTCAGCCCTGCCAGGCATGGTGCTAGCCAACATAAACTTCTGTCATGCTGCTCCCGAAACGATCGCTATGAATGCCACCATATTAATAATATAACCACGAGCAGGATGGAGTTATTTCACTGCAATGTTAACGAACAGCAGCAGCAGCAGCAGCGCTGGGTCAGGTGACCCGGGTCAAAGCGGGATCTGGCTGACCTTAATGCCAGCCGGCAACAGACGGTCAAAATAACAACCCAGCATGGCTCAACTTCAGTTGCCTCTGCTGCTTCCATGGGCAATATGAATATACAGAACTGCGCATTAAATATTAGGACGTCTTTGGCCCATGGACCAGACAGACATTGTTTGGCCTTGTTTTCGGTATGTTCCCGTTCCTGGATTATTGATGAGTCATTTCTATTTGAATTACAGAATTGGAGTATACGCCCTGGCCCTGGTCAACAAAACAAATTCATGCTTAGTGGTTTGCATAAACGATTCGATGACAGTAGAAAGACATAAACTAATTCAATGAACGTACCTGAAAGTTCGCGGGATAAAACACAGGGTTACTACCTCACCACCTGGCCTGAAGGCAGCAGAAAGGAGAGTAGGTTTCAGTCACTTTTGAAAGGCAGAGATCTTGAAGTCTGCGGGCGCGCTGCCGGGGTCAGAAGTTGACTACACTTCATACAGTCTAGATATAAACAGTTACGTTCTATCAAAACACAAAACTAATTCAACCACTTGGCTATATTTCTCAAAATTATATGTATTTTACCACCCCCCCCAAAAAAACGTTTTTGTTGTATTTTTTTAACATACCGCACGAGCGCTTCTCAATTTCAAAGAGACATCTAGCACCCCTACCATTCAATATACTTTATACCAGACGTTACAATGTGAAATGATGGATAGGCCTATTAAAAACGCATATAAAGTCTGTATTTACAGTTTCTTAACACGAGAAATAGCACGAAAGGGCAGAATAGTTTCGTTTTCCTTTCTCTAGACACGCTCTGTAGCCAGTCGGTGAGTCACGTGATGCAATAGTTCCTATCATAGGTTTCACTAGCTAGAGTAAGGATGTAGCCAAAACTGGTGCAAACTCAAGGTACCAAGGCCTAGGCTGTTTGAATACATCATTTACATTTACATTTAAGTAATTTAGCAGACGCTCTTATCCAGAGCGACTTACAAATTGGTCACAAATGTATTTTTCTCACAACATGTGGATATTAAAATATAATTTTGTCAAATAATAATAAAAAAGAATCGGTCCCTGTCATGTGAATGAAAACGCGCCGTAGTGTTATGTCAAACAGGATGTATTTCTTGTTAGAGGATACAGTATATTGATTGAAATGCGAAGGCAATCGTTTTTTATATTTATTATCCAGTAAGCCAATATTTATTATACAATGCATCCCCTCTAGGCACAGACAATTACATTACATTTTAGAAAATAGCAATCTGGACAAGAAAATCTTCAGAAATTACGTCTAAAACTCCAAAACATTCACCCCCCCCCTCCTAAAAAAATTAAATATGATAATTCAAATTCGCCTCTTAGTTGTCATGTCTCACAGCTGCTGTTGCGTGAAACTATTGTTGTGACAAAAACACCATAACAGTTTAATATAGCTAGTGGCCACTGTACCCAGATATTGGTACTTTCAAGACAACTGGGAACTCGGGGGTAAAATAACGAGGTCAAAGCATGACGTCAGTAATCTTGAGGTCGGAGCTCTAGAAAGATGCCCGTGTTTCCGACTTGGATGAACGTCCAAAACAATTATTTTCCCAGGCGGAGCTCGTTTTCCCCCCGGGTTCCCAGTTCTCTGAACGCACTGAGGTATGAGATTTCAGACTTCCCAGTTGTTTTGAACGCAGCATCAAACCCAATTCCATCACGCAAGGGATACGCATGCATACAATGGGCAATCAAACACCGCCAAGCGAGAGCGTCTCTGGCGCGGTTGAAAAAGTAACAAAACCTAACTAATAATCACTGCTGCCATCAGCTTGAGTGTGGAATTAAGGACGCCACTGAATAACCATCCCAGGTTCATTTTGTCATGGGATGGTTCTGATGCACACCATTTTCAATCCCCCCAGTCAAAGTGAACCCCGCACAACTAGTTAGCTAGGTGGACAGGAGGAGGATCAACTATCAGTGTGCAATTTCATCCCGCCTCCGACCCCCAAAGCTGTCTGTCGCTGGATGAACATAGGATCCAATTGGTCATTTTACAGTCGTTTTTTAGTAAATCTCCCTTAATCCTCAATTCCCTTTTTACAGGCGTTTATCCCTTGACTGAAGTCCTCCATGAGTATAACCTGAAATTAGCTACGAGGCAAGCCATCTTGGTTAACTGACACTACACATTGAATACCCTGGTAAATATTTTATTTCTCTCAGCAACCTGCTAGCAGAGATGGACTCATCTGCCATCATTGAATGGATGGTTGTCGTTTGGACTGCGCACGCATGTTCCGAACAAGACATTGCGCAGATGGAGGCTCCAAGCGGGTTCACTAGCTAGGTAACGTAGAACCGCGGTTGTGCATCGCAAATAACATGCACAACTGTCGATTTGTTGCAGAAACACTTTCCCAATTAACTCCCAAGTGTAAACAACTATGCAACGCGCAGTGAAAATAATGATAATTGTGCATAGCGCGGATTGACTAGCTAGCTATATAGCTTGCCAGCTAACATTAGCATTGATTGAGCATCACTGCGGCACAAGCGTGCAAACAACCATAGTCGCATTTGAAAGCTATTCAGTTCGCGGGAAACCAAATATAGATCTCAATTGAACTAACACGAAAGGTTAAAAAAAATAGAGTTAAAAATGTAATTCATTTACCTGGGTTTGCGATTGAGGCTTTGTATCAGTCCGAGTTCCTGCTTGCTAGCGACAGTGTCGACAAAGAAACAAGGGGGTTAGGGGGGCGCATGATGACATCACTCATTTGCGACAGTTTACCTGGCGCATTTGGAGTGACGCCGCCCGTTTTACTGCAGAGTGCGGTCCCCCCCAAAAAGAACATCACACAAGGTGGAAAACCTTTGCTGCGGCAGGTCGATTGGACTCATTTAGGCAGGTGAATAGGACATGTAGAATAGCAGTACCTCCAAGCCACTGCTATTGCATTCCCTTGTTTAGGATTGGGACTGGATTAATCAGATCTAAAAAAAAAAAAATGTAATATATGTATGCTACAAAACCTTCCACAAATCTATTTGCCACAAACCCGGCCTAGAACCCTGCAAAGACCTAGTACATCTTATCGGGATTTACTTTGTATAAGAAACCTTGAGAGGAACCAGATTCAAGACCCAAAGCATGGCTAGCTGGATAGAGGTGAGAGAAGGCGGTAGGAACAAAATACAAACATGAGGCCTGTTCTTGTAATGAACACGTTAGTGAACTATTTACAGCATGATACACAGAGGCAGTGGGAGCACATCACGTTACAGCAGCACAGCCTACTGCAGCGCCTGGACGCTCACCAACCCATAAAGCAATAAGCTGCTATACTATCCACCAATCAATGGACCCGACTGGATCCATGTTCAAACTGTTTCCTACAAAATTGCACTTATTACATCCCCCAGTAGGTGTCAGCACCACTCCATTGTGTCCTCTGTCCTGCTCTGCCCTGCTCAAAGTCACAGCGGATCAACACATCACTGTAATGTCCAGTAGGCTACAGTCAGTGCATCATATTATCATTATCATCTGCTATCTGAGCAGCTAACTGATCGATGCAGCTGTACTTAGTCCATCAGTAAATAGCCCACCCAATTTACCTACCTCATCCCCATACTGTTTTTATTTATTTACTTTTCTGCTCTTTTGCACGCCAGTATCTCTACCTGCACATGACCATCTGATCATTATCACTCCAGTGTTCATCTGCTAAATTGTAATTATTCGCCTACCTCCTCATGCCTTTTAAACACAATGTATATAGACTATTTTTTTCTTATTTTTTTTCTACTGTGTTATTGACTTGTTTATTGTTTACTCCATGTGTAACTCTGTGTTGTCTGTTCACACTGCTATGCTTTATCTTGGCCAGGTCGCAGTTGTAAATGAGAACTTGTTCTCAACTAGCCTACCTGGTTAAATAAAGGTGAAATAAAAATAAAAATAAGTCTTTCAGTCAAGTATAGAGACAAATGGCCATTTTCAAACAAACCCAAACTCTACCTCTGGGCACATGCCTACTGGGGGTTTGGTAATGGACAATCCAGTTGTTGTTTGGTGCTTGTTCATGATATAACTACTGTATATATGCATGTGTTTTGTGATACTGGTTGAGTTATATATTAACAAACTGAGTCTCTAGCAGGTGTGTTGGGGTGTATAATGAGATTCTAAAGTAAAAGCTATGGTACAGTATACTGCTTACGTTCAAAGTGTCACTACCTTACTGTAATTAGAAGTTATTTTTACCCCTTTTTCGTGGTATCCAATTGGTAGTTACAATTTTGTCCCGTACGGACTCAGGAGAGGCGAAGGTTGAGTGATGCGTCCTCTGAATCACAACCCAATCAGCTGCTCTGCTTCTTGACACAATGCTTAACCCGGAAGCCAGCCGCATAAATGTGTGGGAAGAAACACCATACACCTGGCAACCGTGTCAGCATGCATTGCGCCCACCCGCCACAGGAGTCGCTAGAGCGCGATAGGACAAGAACATCCCTGCAGGACAGACCCTCCCCTAACCCGTACGATGCTGGGTCAATTGTGCACCGCCCCATGTGCCTCCCGGTCGCGTCCGGCTGCGGCAGAGCCTGGACTCGAACCAGGATATCTAGTGGCACAGCTAGCACTGCAATGTATTGCCTTAGACCAAAGTAATTCGAAGTTATAATGTGTGGCTGTGCCAACCTTCATCAGAGCAGTGTTCAATACCGCTGTCTTTGTTTTTTAGCCTCCACACTTCATTGCTCCCCTTCTCAATGGAAACTGAAGACGAGGAGAAATAGGGGAGGGGGAAGGAGAGAGAGGGATAGAGACAGAGAAAGTGAGACAAGGAGAAATAGGGGAAGGAGAGAGAGAGGGATAGAGACAGAGAAAGTGAGACAAGGAGAAATAGGGGAAGGAGAGAGAGAGGGATAGAGACAGAGAAAGTGAGACAAGGAGAAATAGGGGAAGGAGAGAGAGAGGGATAGAGACAGAGAAAGTGAGACGAGGAGAAATAGGGAAGGAGAGAGAGAGGGATAGAGACAGAGAAAGTGAGACGAGGAGAAATAGGGAAGGAGAGAGAGAGGGATTGAGACAGAGAAAGTGAGACAAGGAGAAATAGGGGAAGGAGAGAGAGAGGGATAGAGACAGAGAAAGTGAGACAAGGAGAAATAGGGGAAGGAGAGAGAGAGGGATAGAGACAGAGAAAGTGAGACGAGGAGAAATAGGGAAGGAGAGAGAGAGGGATAGAGACAGAGAAAGTGAGACGAGGAGAAATAGGGAAGGAGAGAGAGAGGGATTGAGACAGAGAAAGTGAGACGAGGAGAAATAGGGGAAGGAGAGAGAGGGATAGAGACAGAGAAAGTGAGACGAGGAGAAATAGGGAAGGAGAGAGAGGGATAGAGACAGAGAAAGTGAGACGAGGAGAAATAGGGGAAGGAGAGAGAGAGGGATAGAGACAGAGAAAGTGAGACGAGGAGAAATAGGGGAAGGAGAGAGAGGGATAGAGACAGAGAAAGTGAGACGAGGAGAAATAGGGAAGGAGAGAGAGAGGGATAGAGACAGAGAAAGTGAGACGAGGACAAATAGGGGAGGGGGATAGAGACAGAGAAAGTGAGACGAGGAGAAATAGGGAAGGAGAGAGAGAGGGATAGAGACAGAAAGTGAAGACGAGGAGAAATAGGGAAGGAGAGAGAGAGGGATAGAGACAGAGAAAGTGAGACGAGGAGAAATAGGGGAGGAGAGAGAGAGGGATAGAGACAGAGAAAGTGAAGACGAGGAGAAATAGGGGAGGAGAGAGAGAGGGATAGAGACAGAGAAAGTGAGACGAGGAGAAATAGGGGAGGAGAGAGGGATAGAGACAGAGAAAGTTAGACAAGGAAAAATAGGGAAGGAGAGAGAGAGGGATAGAGACAGAGAAAGTGAGACGAGGAGAAATAGGGAAGGAGAGAGAGAGGGATAGAGACAGAGAAAGTGAGACAAGGCGAAATAGGGGAAGGAGAGAGAGAGGGATAGAGACAGAGAAAGTGAGACGAGTCAAAAGACAGGGAGAAAGGTGGGTGTAAAGAGAATGAGATGGGTAGTGTATTGGGAATGGGCAATTCCATAGCAACGGGCTCCGGTTTTTCACGGTATATGTATGCCAAACAAATAAAATGTTTTCAAAGTTGAACCATCTATATGCATAAGGACCACTTTTAACAATTTATACTGAACATTTTACAAAAACACATTTACTGGGAGAACTGCAGATGCAATGTTTTCAGAATTTAGGTAAATCTATTTTTTTATGTGACCACGTTTTCCAAAAACGTTGAATTATTTGCTCCGAATTAAGATTCAAAGATGTCTGCAGATAAAATGAGGTGTCAGCTATGACATGGCACCTTGAGTTTGAAAACGTCTATTTGAGTTATTAAACAGCAGTAAGTGAAGTGGATGTACACATGGTAACAGAATTGCAGTAACAGCATTTCGTCTTGGGTCCCTGATCTGAACTACACAGAAAGAAAGAAACCAAATCAAATTGTATTTGTCACACACCGAATGCAACTGCCTTGAAATGCTTTGCCTATGAGCCCTTCCCAACAATACAGAGTAAAAAAATAAACCTTTTTTTAAAACTCAAGGGGAATAAAATACACAAGAATGAAGTTATATACAGGGAGTACCAGATCAATGTGCAGGGGTACGAGGTATTAGATGTAGATACATTTACTGTATGTAAATAAAGGCAGGGTAAAGTGACATTACAATATACAGTATAATAACAAGAGTAATAATTATGGATATGAATGCCATTCTCTTCATGGTGATGTATCCTCGAAAAGGTTATTGGAAATGTTATTGTGCAATTTCTTATGTTTCTCCTTTAGCAAACATTTAAGAAGAAATTCGATTCTTGAAAATAAAGTTATTGGATTTGTTCTTAATTCCAAGATCGCTAAACCCTTGTTTTAAACTCTGGGTAGTGAGAGAATAAGCCCATGAAATAAATTGAACATGTTTAATTCACTCAAACTTCATATGAAAGTTCCAGTATAGATTATTCTAAACCCAATAACATGTTTTAGAACAGTAATCTCAGTAGTAAATATGCTAACATGATTGCCATTGCTAGCTAGATAACTAGCTAAATCAGTTGCCTAGCAACAAACATCTTAAGAAGATTCATGAGAAGATATTTGAGGAGTTCGTAAGAAAATCATTCATTCTTAAGATATTGTTGAGTAATTGCACTTGCAAATTATTTTATGAACTTCCTAGTACCCTGGTTGGGAACCACTGCAGGAGAGTATAGTCAAGTAGAGTATAGTTCAGTACAGTACAATAGAGTTCAGTAAAGTACAGTGCAGTAGAGTAAAGTAGAGTATAGCTCAGTACAGTACATGATAGTGTACTCAACTCTAATGTGCTGTACTGTGTACTGTACTGAACTCTACTCCACTCTACTGTACAGTACATGACTATACTGTACTGTACTGAACTCTACTCCACTCTACTCCACTCTACTGTACAGTACTGCACTATACTTTACTGAACTATACTCTACTTTTCTTGACTGTACTGCAATGAACAATACTAAACTTTACTGTACTCTTTACTGTGACTGATTTTTCTGAAATTCTGTTACCGATTTGGTTTTAGTCACTTAATAATTCATTAACAAACTTAATATCAGTAAAAATACTATAATTCATTGATAGGTCTACCTTGTTACTTCTGTGAACTTTTATTATCCTCCCTCCTCATGAGGGAGAGAAATAATACAATATTTGAAAGATACGTGGGTTTTTGGTAATGGAATTTGAAGGCACAAGGGCATTGTTTCCTAAACTTACAGAAGGTAGAAAAAATGATCCTTAATAAAATTTAAATGTTGATATTAGTTGGCAGGGGTCTTCACTTAAGACTTTATCTGGTAGATGTTTTCTAAGACCTGGCTCAGTACCTCTCTCTACACTCTTAGAAAATAAAGGTGCTATCTAAAACTTAAAACGGTTCTTCGGCGGTCCACATAGGAGAACCCTTTGAAGAACCCCTTTTGGTTCAGTCCAGTCAACTTTTTCCACACCGATCTCGACAAACAATTTCTGTATGGACCTCACTTTGTGCATAGGGACATTGCTGACATTGCTGTTTCATGCTGAAACAGGAAAGGGCCCAAACTGTTGCCACAAAGTTGGAAGCACAGAATCGTCTAGAATATCATTGTATGCTGCAGCGTTAAGATATCCCTTCACTGGAACTATGGGGCCTAGCCCGAACCATGGAACATGGAACAGCTCCAGACAGCTCCACCAAACTTTACAGTTGGCCCCATGCATTCGGGCAGGTAGCGTTCTTCTGGCATCCGTGAGATGGTGAAGCGTGATTCATCACTACAGATAACATGTTTCCACTGCTCCAGAGTCCAATGGCGGCGAGCTTTACACCACTCCAGCCAACGCTTGGCATTGCGTATGCTGATCTTAGGCTTGTGTGCGGCTGCTCGGCCATGGAAACTAATTTCATGAAGCTCCCGACGAACAGTTCTTGTAATGACGTTGCGTCCAAAGGCAGTTTGGAACTCAGTAGTGTGTGTTTTTCAACCGAGGACAGGCGAGGACGTGCTACGCGCTTCAGCACTCGCCTGTCCTGTTCTGTGAGCTTGTGTGGCCTACCACTTTGCGACTGAGCCATTGTTGCGCCTAGATGTCACCACTTCACAGCACTTACATTTGACCGGGGCAGAAATGTGTGCAGGTGACGAACTGACTTGTTGAAAAGGTGGCATCCTATGACGGTGCCACATTGAAAGTCACTCAGCTTGTCAGTAAGGCTATTCTACTGCCAATCCTTGTCTATGGAGAGTGCATGGCTGTGTGCTCCATTTTCCACACCTGTCAGCAACGGGTGTCGCTGAAATAGTTGAGTCCACTAATTTGAAGGGGTGTCCACATACTTTTGTATATATAGTGAAGTTCTACCTGGAAACAAAAAGGGGTCTCCTATGGGGACAGCTGAAGAACCTTCTGGAACCCTTTTTTCTTAGAGTAACTATGGCCTCTTCTCCTCTTTTTCCCTCTCTCCCTCCCTGTACCTATCTCCCTGTGTTGCTGCCAGCTTCTCTCCCTCTCCACCAATCCAACCTCCCTTTTTCTCCCTTTATCTTCCTGTGCACTCAGCTGGTTTTTCTTCTTGCCTCTCTGCCTCCCTACCCTTCTTCTCTTCCTTGTCTCTCTCTCTCTTCTCTCTGTCTGTTGCTGCCTGCCCTGCTCCTGACATGTCCTACCTCCCTCCCTCTCTATTCCACTCTACCCTGCCTCTCTCTCTCTCTTCTCTCTGTCTGTTGCTGCCTGCCCTGCTCCTGACATGTCCTCCCTCCCTCCCTATTCCACTCTACCCTGCCTCTCTCTCTCTCTTCTCTCTGTCTGTTGCTGCCCGACTTGCTCCTGACTTGTCCTCCCTCCCTCTCTATTCCACTCTACCCTGCCTCTCTCTCTCTCTTCTCTCTGTCTGTTGCTGCCTGCCCTGCTCCTGACATGTCCTACCTCCCTCCCTCTGTATTCCACTCTACCTGCCTCTCTCTCTCTCTCTCCATCTCTGTTGTTCCCCATCTCTTTCTCTGCTCTCTATGTTCAGTGGTGCAACATGAGGCAGTTTGTGGCTATCTGTCTGTTTGGACTCTCAGCTCTGCTCCACGGTGAGTGACTTTCATGTTCTCTCTCTCTCTCTCTGTGTGTATGTGTGTGTGTGTTGTGTATGTGTTTCTACGTGTACGTACACTATGTGCAAGTCCATTGATATATGAGAACTCAACCGCACAGTTCCAGCTGCATAGCAGAGAGAGACAAGGGAGAGGAATGATCACAGAGTTTACAGGTTAGGATGTTGTTCATCACAGTTGTAAAATCCAACTCTCCTGTCTGTTTTAATCCATCATTGGTTGATGTGTTCCTCTCTGCACCAGCAGCAGTATCTTAGATGGCTAACATATTGTGACTGTATATTGATATGGTACCATCTTGTGACTGCATATTGATATGGTACCATCTTGTGACTGTATATTGATATGGTACCATCTTGTGACTGTATATTGATATGGTACCATCTTGTGACTGCATATTGATATGGTACCATCTTGTGACTGCATATTGATATGGTACCATCTTGTGACTGTATATTGATATGGTACCATCTTGTGACTGTATATTGATATGGTACCATCTTGTGACTGCATATTGATATGGTACCATCTTGTGACTGTATATTGATATGGTACCATCTTGTGACTGTATATTGATATGGTACCATCTTGTGACTGTATATTGATATGGTACCATCTTGTGACTGTATATTGATATGGTACCATCTTGTGACTGCATATTGATATGGTACCATCTTGTGACTGTATATTGATATGGTACCATCTTGTGACTGCATATTGATATGGTACCATCTTGTGACTGCATATTTATATGGTACCATCTTGTGACTGCATATTTATATGGTACCATCTTGTGACTGTATATTGATATGGTACCATCTTGTGACTGTATATTGATATGGTACCACCTGGAATGCTCTTTCTGTGGGGTGATATTCACCAGAGTAATACAATGCAATACATTGCAATAAAACACAACAAATGAATATCCACAAAGGCCGTTTACAAGCTTTGTAAATTACATACAAACGCAACATGCTGTTATAAAGACTGTACTCGATTCTGTATGGGTCTACATTACATTCACTAGTTTTATATATTTCTTAATTCCTCTCTTTTACTTTTAGATTTGTGTGTATTGTTGTGAATTGTTAGATACTACTGCAATACACCTGCAATAACATCTGCTAAATATGTGTATGTGACTAATAACATTTGATTTAATTAGATTTTTAGTTAGACATTGCTTCCGAATTTCATCAACTGCACAGATACATTAAGTCTGATACAGTTGTGAAACAGGAATGAGTGAAATGAGTCCACGATGGAGCTGCTAGAAGGATGGAGGGTTTTAGTGTTTAATGCGTCACTATTTCCAGTGTGGAATAGATGTTTTAACGGCCACAGAGAGACTAGTCAATCCCCTTAAAGGTAGAGTCAGCGGAATGACGTTGCACGAGCAGCACCGCAGATATTACGATGAGCAAGATGCAAGACTTTGCTCTCACACAGTCACACACAGTATCTGCTTTTGTGCACAGGTTCGCTTCACGCTATTACAACGTGGTAGCCACTGGACCAAAAGAGGGGTTTAGCCTCACTCTCCAACATTCTTAGTTGTTGCGGAAATTGACCCACTATGCTGTTTACTTTGTTCAGCTACGTCATATTGCTGACTCTACCTTTAACAATTAATGGGCCTGTCTGAATACTATCTCACTCTCTTCAGTCTCTCTCCTCTTGATTATCCTCTTTCTCCCTCTCTTCACTCTCTCTTCTTGATTCTCCTCATTCTTCTTCTCTCGCCTCATTTTTCTCCCTCTCTTCACTCTCTTCTTGATTCTCCTCATTCTTCTTCTCTTGCCTCATTTTTCTCCCTCTCTTCACTCTCTCCTCTTGATTCTCCTCTTTCACCATCTTTTCATGTCCCGCTCCCTGCCTCTTCCAGTCATCTATAAATCTCTCTTTAAAACGATTTGAAACCGTTCCATTCAGATGATTTCTTCTTTTTTTTCTTTCTTCTCATTATGTTTTTATTATTCTCACTCCCTTCTGGATTCATATTTCTTCTCCTACAGCTCATCTCTTCCCCGTTTTAGATATTCTTCATCTCTATCTGTGCAATCATATCACTTTCGTTCTACTCCTTCTTCTATATATTTCTCTTTCTCATTTTTCCAGGGGTGCAACTTTCATTGAGGACAGAGGGGTAATGATACCCCCACATTCTGAAAATGTATTTTTGTTCCCCCCAGTTTTATCATTGCACTGTGATACGAAAAACAGCTTCTGTGTGCTTTAGGACTATGCGGACACCTTAGAGCAGTTGGATAGGCTGTTTGGAGGTTTAAGCCAGCTGGATTTAGGACCACGCGGACACCACAGAGCAGGCGGACAGGCTGTGTAAAGGCCCAGCTTCTGAAAGGCTGGCTGGACCAGCACTGGAACTTTGAACAGAGACAGATGCTGTCAGTCCATATGTGTTGCGCTCTCCGAGTTGAAAAAGCAAGCAGAGCAGAAACTGGCGACTCTTTACTCTTGACTGATGTACAATTGAAGTCGGAAGTTTACATACGTTAGCCAAATACATTTAAACTCAGTTTTTCACAATTCCTGACATTTAATCCTCATAAAAAAATTCCCTGTCTTAGGTCAGGATCAGCACTTTATTTTGCCAGCCCCGTGCTTCACAGTTTAGATGGTGTTCTTCGGGTTGCAAGCCTCCACCTTTTTCCTCCAAACATAACGATGGTCATTATGGCCCCAAAAAATATATTTTTGTTTCATCAGACCAGAGGAGAATTCTCCAAAAAGTATGATCTTTGTCCCCATGTGTAGTTGCAAACCGTAGTCTGGCTTTTTTATGCCGGTTTTGGAGCAGTGGCTACTTCCTTGCCGAGCGGCCTTTCAGGTTATGCTGATATAGGACTCGTTTTACTGTGTATATAGATACTTTTGTACCTGTTTCCTCCAGCATCTTCACAAAGTTCTTTGCTGTTGTTTTGGGATTGATTTGCACGTTTCGCACCAAAGTGCGTTCATCTCTAGGAGACAGAACGTGTCTTCTTCCTGAGCGGTATGACGGCTGCGTGGTCCCATGGTGTTAATACTTGCGTACTATTGTTTGTACAGATGAACGTGATACCTTCAGGCATTTGGAAATTTTAATCCACAGGTACACCTCCAATTGACTCAAATTATGTAAATTAGCCAATCAGAAGCTTCTAAAGCCATGACATAATTTTCTGGAATTTTCCAAGCTGTTTAAAGGCACAGTCTACTGTCACGTTCTGACCTTAGTTCCTTTGTTTTGTCTTTGTTTTAGTATGGTCAGGGCGTGAGTTGGGGTGGGCGGTCTATGTTTATTTTCTATGTTGTATTTTGCGTTTGGCCTGGTATGGTTCTCAATCAGAGGCAGGTGTCCTTAGTTGTCATACTCAGGTAGCCTTTTCCCACCAGTGTTTGGTGGGTGATTGTTTTCTGTGTCTGTGTGTTCCACACGGAACTGTTTCGGTTTTCCTTTCTGTCTTTCTATTTGTTATTTTGTATTTTCGTGTTCAGTGATTTTGTTCATTAAAACATGACGAACACGTACCACGCTGCATATTGGTCCGATCTCTCATACTCCTCGTCAGAGGAGGACGAATCCCGTTACAGAATCACCCACCACCAAAGGACCAAGCAGCGTGGTAACGGGCAGCAGCAGCAGCAGCAGCAGCGATATCAGGACTCCTGGACATGGGAGGAGCTCCTGGACGGCAAAGGACCCTGGGCACAGGCTGGGGAATATCACCGCCCCAAGGCAGAGCTGGAGGCAGCGAAAGCCGAGAGGCGGTGGTATGAGGAGGCAGCACGGTAGCGCTGGAAGCCCGAGAGGCAGCCCCAACAATTTCTTGGGGAGTGTGGCGAAGTCAGGTAGGAGACCTGCGCCAACTCCCCGTGCTTACCGTGGAGAGAGAGGGACCGGGCAGGCACCGTGTACGGAGCTGTGAGGGGAACGGCACCTCAGTACCTCCAGGCTCTGATCAGGCCCTACACCCAAACAAGGGCACTGCGTTCATCCACCTCTGGCCTGCTCGCCTCCCTACCACTGAGGAAGTACAGTTCCCGCTCAGCCCAGTCAAAACTGTTCGCTGCTCTGGCCCCCCAATGGTGGAACAAACTCCCTCACGACGCCAGGACAGCGGAGTCAATCACCACCTTCCGGAGACACCTGAAACCCCACCTCTTTAAGGAATACCTAGGATAGGATAAGTAATCCTTCTCACCCCCCTTTAAGATTTAGATGCACTATTTTAAAGTGACTATTCTACTGGATGTCATAAGGTGAATGCACCAATTTGTAAGTCGCTCTGGATAAGAGCGTCTGCTAAATGACTTAAATGTAAATGTAAATGTGTTATGCCGTGAGGCGCACAGTGTCCCTGGTGCACGTGCATAGCCCGGTGCGGTACATAGCAGCGCCTCGTATCGGCCGGGCTAGAGTGGGCATCGAGCCAGGTGCCATGAAGCCAGATCAGCGCATCTGGTCTCCAGTGAGTCTCCTCGGGCCGGGGTACATGGCATCATCCTTACGCATGGTGTCCCTGGTTCGCCAGCACAGTCAGGTAGGAGACCTGCGCCAACTCCCCGTGCTTACCGTGGAGAGAGAGGGACCGGGCAGGCACCGTGTTATGCCGTGAGGCGCACGGTGTCCCCGGTGCGCGTGCATAGCCTGGTGCGGTACATAGCAGCGCCTCGTATCGGTCGGGCTAGAGTGGGCATCGAGCCAGGTGCCATGAAGCCGGCTCAGCGCATCTGGTCTCCAATGCGTCTCCTCGGGCCGGGGTACATGGCATCAGCCTTACGCATGGTGTCCCTGGTTCGCCAGCACAGTCAGGTAGGAGACCTGCGCCAACTCCCCGTGCTTACCGTGGAGAGAGAGGGACCGGGCAGGCACCGTGTTATGCCGTGAGGCGCACGGTGTCCCCGGTGCGCGTGCATAGCCTGGTGCGGTACATAGCAGCGCCTCGTATCGGCCGGGCTAGAGTGGGCATCGAGCCAGGTGCCATGAAGCCGGCTCAGCGCATCTGGTCTCCAGTGCGTCTCCTCGGGCCGGGGTACATGGCATCAGCCTTACGCATGGTGTCCCTGGTTCGCCAGCACAGCCAGTGCGGGCTATTCCACCTCGCCGCACTGGCCTGGCTACGGGGAGCATTCAACCAGGTATGGTTGGGCATGCTCGGTGCTCGAGAGCTCTAGTGCGCCTCCACAGTCTATCCTGTGCCGCCTCCACGCACCAGCCCTCCTTTGGCAGCCTCCCGCACCAGGCTGTCTCTCCGTCTCCTTCATACAGGTGCTCCAGCCTGTCCACTGCTGCCAGAGTCTTCCTCCTGCCCTGCGCTGTCAGAGTCTCCTGTCTGTCCTGAGCTGCCAGAGTCTCCTGCCTGTCCTGAGCTGCCAGAGTCTCCCGTCTGTCCTGAGCTGCCAGAGGGCTATTCCACCTTGCCGCACTGGCCTGGCTACGGGGAGCATTCAACCAGGTATGGTTGGGCATGCTCGATGCTCGAGAGCTCCAAGTGCGCCTCCACAGTCTATCCTGTGCCGCCTCCACGCACCAGCCTTCCGGTGGCAGCCCCCCGCACCAGGCTCTCTCTCTGTCTCCTTCCTACAGGTGCTCCCGCCTGTCCACTGCTGCCAGAGTCTTCCTCCTGCCCAGTGCTGCCAGAGTCTCCCGTCTGTCCTGAGCTGCCAGAGTCTCCCGTCTGTCCTGAGCTGCCAGAGTCTCCCGTCTGTCCTGAGCTGCCAGAGGGCTATTCCACCTCGCCGCACTGGCCTGGCTACGGGAGCATTCAACCAGGTATGGTTGGGCATGCTCGGTGCTCAGCTCCAGTCTCCACAGTCTATCCTGTGCCGCCTCCACGCACCAGTCCGGTGGCAGCCCCTGCCAGGCTCTCTCTCCGTCTCCTTCCTACAGGTGCTCCCGCCTGTCCACTGCTGCCAGAGTCTTCCTCCTGCCCAGTGCCAGTCTCCTGTCTGTCCTGAGCTGCCAGAGTCTCCCGTCTGTCCTGAGCTGCCAGAGTCTCCCGTCTGTCCTCAGCTGCCAGAGTCTCCCGTCTGTACTGAGCTGCCAGAGTCTCCCGTCTGTCCTGAGCTGCCAGAGTCTCCCGTCTGTCCTGAGCTGCCAGAGTCTCCCATCTGTCCTGAGCTGCCAGAGTCTCCCGTCTGTCCTGAGCTGCCAGAGTCAGCCAGGAGCTGCCAGAGTCGTCAGTCAGCCAGGAGCTGCCAGAGCCATCAGTCAGCCAGGAGATGCCAGAGCCGTCAGTCAGCCAGGAGCTGCCAGAGCCGTCCGTCACGCCGGCGCTGCCGGAATTGCCCTTCACTCCGGAGCTGCGGAGTCTCCCGTCCGTCCGGAGCTGCCGGAGTCTCCCGTCCGTCCGGTGCTGCCGGAATCTCCCGTCCATCCGGGACGGGGCTAGGGTCCCCAGTCCGAGGTCGGCGGCGAGGGTCGGCGTTTTTAAGAGGCCACGCAGGCGGATAAAGAGGCGGATAAAAACTATGGTGAAATAGGATCCACATCCCACAGATGCCCACCCAGACTCCCCTATAGGTTCAGGTTTTTGTTTTGTCTTTGTTTTGTTTTAGTATGGTCGGGCGTGAGTTGGGGTGGGCAGTCTATGTTTGTTTTTCTATGTTGTGTTTTGCGTTTGGCCTGGTATGGTTCTCAATCAGAGGCAGGTGTCGTTAGTTGTCTCTGATTGAGAATCATACTCAGGTAGCCTTTTCCCACCAGTGTTTGGTGGGTGATTGTTTTCTGTGTTTGTGTGTTCCACACGGAACTGTTTCGGTTTTCATTTCTGTCTTTCTATTTGTTATTTTGTATTTTCGTGTTCAGTGATTTTGTTCATTAAAACATGACGAACACGTACCACGATGCATTTTGTCTGATCTCTCAGACGAATCCTGTTACATCAACTTCGTGTGTGTAAACTTCTGACTCACTGGAATTGTGATATAGTGAATTATAAGTGAAATAATCTGTCCGTAAACAATTGTTGGAAAAATTACTATTGTCATGCACAAAGTAGATGTCCTAACCGACTTGCCAAAACTATAGTTTGTTAATTAACAAGACATTTGTGGAGTGGTTGAAAAACAAGTTTTAATGACTCCAACCTAGGTGTATGTAAACTTCCGACTTATATATATATATATATACAGTGGGGCAAAAAAGTATGTAGTCAGCCACCAATTGTGCAAGTTCTCCCACTTAAAAAGATGAGAGAGGCCTGTAATTTTCATCATAGGTACACTTCAACTATGACAGACAAAATTAGATTTTTTTCCCCCCAGAAAATCACATTGTAGGATTTTTAATGGATTTATGGTCACCTACAATTAGGTAATTATTAGGAAATGGAAGACATACAAGACCACTGATAATCTCCCTTGATCTGGGGCTCCACGCAAGATCTCACCCCGTGGGGTCAAAATGATCACAAGAACGGTGAGCAAAAATCCCAGAACCACACGGGGGGACCTAGTGAATGACCTGCAGAGAGTTGGGACGAAAGTACAAAGCCTACCATCAGTAACACACTACGCCGCCAGGGACTCAAATCCTGCAGTGCCATACGTGTCCCCCTGCCTAAGCCAGTACATGTCCAGGCCCATCTGAAGTTTGCTAGAGAGCATTTGGATGATCCAGAAGAAGATTGGGAGAATGTCATATGGTCAGATGAAACCAAAATATAACTTTTTTGGTAAAAACTCAACTCATTGTGTTTGGATGCTGAGTTGCATCCAAAGAACACCATACCTACTGTGAAGCATGGGGGTGGAAACATCATCCTTTGGGGCTGTTTTTCTGCAAAGTTACCAGGACAACTGATCCGTGTAAAGGAAAGATTGAATGGGGCCATGTATCGTGAGATTTTGAGTGAAAACCTCCTTCCATCAGCAAGGGCATTGAAGATAAAACGTGGCTGGGTCTTTCAGCATGACAATGATCCCAAACACACCGCCGGGCAACGAAGGAGTGACTTCGTAAGAAGCATTTCAAGGTCCTGGAGTGGCCTAGCCAGTCTCCAGATCTCAACCCCATAGAAAATCTTTGGAGGGAGTTGAAAGTCCGTGTTGCCCAGCAACAGCCCCAAAACATCACTGCTCTAGAGGAGATCTGCATGGAGGAATGGGCCAAAATACCAGCAACAGTGTGTGAAAACCTTGTGAAGACTTACAGAAAACGTTTGACCTCTGTCATTGCCAACAAAGGGTATATAACAAAGTATTGAGATAAACTTTTGTTATTGACCAAATACTTATTTTCCACCATAATTTGCAAATAAATTCATAAAAAATCCTACAATGTGATTTTCTGGATTTTTTTTCTCATTTTGTCTGTCATAGTTGAAGTGCACCTATGATGAAGATTATAGGTACATTCTGTCTACAGGAATGTAGTTGTCTCTTTGTAACTGTCCATTCTGTCTACAGGAATGTAGTTGTCTCTTTGTAACTGTCCATTCTGTCTACAGGAATGTAGTTGTCTCTTTGTAATGGTCCATTCTGTCTACAGGAATGCAGTTGTCTCTTTGTAACTGTCCATTCTGTCTACAGGAATGTAGTTGTCTCTTTGTAACTGTCCATTCTGTCTACAGGAATGTAGTTGTCTCTTTGTAACTGTCCATTCTGTCTACAGGAATGTAGCTGTCTCTTTGTAACTGTCCATTCTGTCTACAGGAATGTAGTTGTCTCTTTGTAACTGTCCATTCTGTCACCAGGAATGTAGTTGTCTCAGGAATGTAGTTGTTTGTAACTGTCCATTCTGTCTACAGGAATGTAGCTGTCTCTTTGTAACTGTCCATTCTGTCTACAGGAATGTAGCTGTCTCTTTGTAACTGTCCATTCTGTCTACAGGAATGTAGCTGTCTCTTTGTAACTGTCCATTCTGTCTACAGGAATGTAGTTGTCTCTTTGTAACTGTCCATTCTGTCTACAGGAATGCAGCTGTCTCTTTGTAACTGTCCATTCTGTCTACAGGAATGCAGCTGTCTCTTTGTAACTGTCCATTCTGTCACCAGGAATGTAGTTGTCTCTTTGTAACTGTCCATTCTGTCTACAGGAATGTAGCTGTCTCTTTGTAACTGTCCATTCTGTCTACAGGAATGTAGTTGTCTCTTTGTAACTGTCCATTCTGTCTACAGGAATGTAGTTGTCTCTTTGTAACTGTCCATTCTGTCTACAGGAATGCAGCTGTCTCTTTGTAACTGTCCATTCTGTCTACAGGAATGCAGCTGTCTCTTTGTAACTGTCCATTCTGTCACCAGGAATGTAGTTGTCTCTTTGTAACTGTCCATTCTGTCTACAGGAATGTAGCTGTCTCTTTGTAACTGTCCATTCTGTCTACAGGAATGTAGTTGTCTCTTTGTAACTGTCCATTCTGTCTACAGGAATGTAGTTGTCTCTTTGTAACTGTCCATTCTGTCTACAGGAATGTAGTTGTCTCTTTGTAACTGTCCATTCTGTCTACAGGAATGTAGCTGTCTCTTTGTAACTGTCCATTCTGTCTACAGGAATGTAGTTGTCTCTTTGTAACTGTCCATTCTGTCTACAGGAATGTAGTTGTCTCTTTGTAACTGTCCATTCTGTCTACAGGAATGTAGCTGTCTCTTTGTAACTGTCCATTCTGTCTACAGGAATGTAGTTGTCTCTTTGTAACTGTCCATTCTGTCTACAGGAATGTAGTTGTCTCTTTGTAACTGTCCATTCTGTCTACAGGAATGTAGCTGTCTCTTTGTAACTGTCCATTCTGTCTACAGGAATGTAGTTGTCTCTTTGTAACTGTCCATTCTGTCTACAGGAATGTAGCTGTCTCTTTGTAACTGTCCATTCTGTCTACAGGAATGTAGCTGTCTCTTTGTAACTGTCCATTCTGTCTACAGGAATGTAGTTGTCTCTTTGTAACTGTCCATTCTGTCTACAGGAATGTAGCTGTCTCTTTGTAACTGTCCATTCTGTCTACAGGAATGTAGCTGTCTCTTTGTAACTGTCCATTCTGTCTACAGGAATGTAGTTGTCTCTTTGTAACTGTCCATTCTGTCTACAGGAATGTAGCTGTCTCTTTGTAACTGTCCATTCTGTCTACAGGAATGTAGTTGTCTCTTTGTAACTGTCCATTCTGTCACCAGGAATGTAGTTGTCTCTTTGTAACTGTCCATTCTGTCTACAGGAATGTAGCTGTCTCTTTGTAACTGTCCATTCTGTCTACAGGAATGTAGTTGTCTCTTTGTAACTGTCCATTCTGTCTACAGGAATGTAGTTGTCTCTTTGTAACTGTCCATTCTGTCTACAGGAATGTAGCTGTCTCTTTGTAACTGTCCATTCTGTCTACAGGAATGTAGTTGTCTCTTTGTAACTGTCCATTCTGTCTACAGGAATGTAGCTGTCTCTTTGTAACTGTCCATTCTGTCTACAGGAATGTAGCTGTCTCTTTGTAACTGTCCATTCTGTCTACAGGAATGTAGTTGTCTCTTTGTAACTGTCCATTCTGTCTACAGGAATGTAGCTGTCTCTTTGTAACTGTCCATTCTGTCTACAGGAATGTAGTTGTCTCTTTGTAACTGTCCATTCTGTCACCAGGAATGTAGTTGTCTCTTTGTAACTGTCCATTCTGTCTACAGGAATGTAGCTGTCTCTTTGTAACTGTCCATTCTGTCTACAGGAATGTAGCTGTCTCTTTGTAACTGTCCATTCTGTCTACAGGAATGTAGCTGTCTCTTTGTAACTGTCCATTCTGTCTACAGGAATGTAGCTGTAGCTGTCTCTTTGTAACTGTCCATTCTGTCTACAGGAATGTAGCTGTCTCTTTGTAACTGTCCATTCTGTCTACAGGAATGTAGTTGTCTCTTTGTAACTGTCCATTCTGTCACCAGGAATGTAGTTGTCTCTTTGTAACTGTCCATTCTGTCTACAGGAATGTAGCTGTCTCTTTGTAACTGTCCATTCTGTCTACAGGAATGTAGCTGTCTCTTTGTAACTGTCCATTCTGTCTACAGGAATGTAGCTGTCTCTTTGTAACTGTCCATTCTGTCTACAGGAATGTAGTTGTCTCTTTGTAACTGTCCATTCTGTCTACAGGAATGTAGTTGTCTCTTTGTAACTGTCCATTCTGTCTACAGGAATGTAGTTGTCTCTTTGTAACTGTCCATTCTGTCTACAGGAATGTAGTTGTCTCTTTGTAACTGTCCATTCTGTCTACAGGAATGCAGCTGTCTCTTTGTAACTGTCCATTCTGTCTACAGGAATGCAGCTGTCTCTTTGTAACTGTCCATTCTGTCACCAGGAATGTAGTTGTCTCTTTGTAACTGTCCATTCTGTCTACAGGAATGTAGCTGTCTCTTTGTAACTGTCCATTCTGTCTACAGGAATGTAGTTGTCTCTTTGTAACTGTCCATTCTGTCTACAGGAATGTAGTTGTCTCTTTGTAACTGTCCATTCTGTCTACAGGAATGCAGCTGTCTCTTTGTAACTGTCCATTCTGTCTACAGGAATGCAGCTGTCTCTTTGTAACTGTCCATTCTGTCACCAGGAATGTAGTTGTCTCTTTGTAACTGTCCATTCTGTCTACAGGAATGTAGCTGTCTCTTTGTAACTGTCCATTCTGTCTACAGGAATGTAGTTGTCTCTTTGTAACTGTCCATTCTGTCTACAGGAATGTAGTTGTCTCTTTGTAACTGTCCATTCTGTCTACAGGAATGTAGTTGTCTCTTTGTAACTGTCCATTCTGTCTACAGGAATGTAGCTGTCTCTTTGTAACTGTCCATTCTGTCTACAGGAATGTAGTTGTCTCTTTGTAACTGTCCATTCTGTCTACAGGAATGTAGTTGTCTCTTTGTAACTGTCCATTCTGTCTACAGGAATGCAGCTGTCTCTTTGTAACTGTCCATTCTGTCTACAGGAATGTAGCTGTCTCTTTGTAACTGTCCATTCTGTCTACAGGAATGTAGTTGTCTCTTTGTAACTGTCCATTCTGTCTACAGGAATGTAGCTGTCTCTTTGTAACTGTCCATTCTGTCTACAGGAATGTAGTTGTCTCTTTGTAACTGTCCATTCTGTCTACAGGAATGTAGCTGTCTCTTTGTAACTGTCCATTCTGTCTACAGGAATGTAGCTGTCTCTTTGTAACTGTCCATTCTGTCTACAGGAATGTAGTTGTCTCTTTGTAACTGTCCATTCTGTCTACAGGAATGTAGCTGTCTCTTTGTAACTGTCCATTCTGTCTACAGGAATGTAGCTGTCTCTTTGTAACTGTCCATTCTGTCTACAGGAATGTAGTTGTCTCTTTGTAACTGTCCATTCTGTCTACAGGAATGTAGCTGTCTCTTTGTAACTGTCCATTCTGTCTACAGGAATGTAGCTGTCTCTTTGTAACTGTCCATTCTGTCTACAGGAATGTAGCTGTCTCTTTGTAACTGTCCATTCTGTCACCAGGAATGTAGTTGTCTCTTTGTAACTGTCCATTCTGTCTACAGGAATGTAGTTGTCTCTTTGTAACTGTCCATTCTGTCTACAGGAATGTAGTTGTCTCTTTGTAACTGTCCATTCTGTCTACAGGAATGTAGCTGTCTCTTTGTAACTGTCCATTCTGTCTACAGGAATGTAGCTGTCTCTTTGTAACTGTCCATTCTGTCCCCAGGAATGTAGTCTGTCTCTTTGTAACTGTCCATTCTGTCTACAGGAATGTAGTTGTCTCTTTGTAACTGTCCATTCTGTCTACAGGAATGTAGTTGTCTCTTTGTAACTGTCCATTCTGTCTACAGGAATGTAGTTGTCTCTTTGTAACTGTCCATTCTGTCTACAGGAATGTAGCTGTCTCTTTGTAACTGTCCATTCTGTCTACAGGAATGTAGTTGTCTCTTTGTAACTGTCCATTCTGTCTACAGGAATGTAGTTGTCTCTTTGTAACTGTCCATTCTGTCTCCTCTGTCTTCTTATTCTTTCCCTCTTGTCATTGCTCCCTCTCTCTCCCGCTCTCCTCCCTCATCCTCATCCTTTTCCCTCCTTTCTACTCCTTTTTCCCCTCCCCCCTCTCTCCCTCCCCCTCTCTCAGTATCTGAGCAGGGTCCCCACCAGCGTAATCTATTGAGGGAGCTACTGAGGGACTATAACCGTATGGAGAGACCTGTTGCCAACGACTCTCTACCACTCACTGTCCGATTCTCCTACACTCTCTTACAAGTCATGAATGTGGTACGCTACCATGTTCTCTTACACTTTCATAAACACACACACACACACACACACACACACACACACACACACACACACACACACACACACACACACACACACACACACACACACACACACACACACACACACACACACACACACACACACACACTGAACTCTCTTCATCTTATTCCAGGATGAGAAAAACCAGATTCTCACCACTAATGCCTGGCTTCAGATGGTGAGGATGACCCTGCATGTGTGTCCATGCCCGCTTGTGTGTGTGTGTGTGTGTGTGTGTGTGTGTGTGTGTGTGGCCCCCTGGCTGCGTTTAGACAGGCAGCCCAATTCTGATTTATTTCGCTCTGAAATGATCTGATGTAAATACCAATTAGTGGAAAAATATCAGAATTGGTCTGCCTGTGTAACCAGCCCCTGTAACCTTAATAATTTATTGACTGGATTTGTATAGCAATGGTTTGACCACTACCTTCAGTGGAACCAGTCAGAGTACCCTGGAGTGAAAACCCTTCGCTTCACTACTGACCAGGTCTGGATACCTGATATACTACTGTACAACAGGTGTGGGTCTCTCTCTCTCTCTCTCTCTCTCTCTCTCTCTCTCTCTCTCTCTCTCTCTCTCTCTCTCTCTCTCTCTCTCTCTCTCTCTCTCTCTCTCTCTCTCTCTCTCTCCTCCTCTCTCTCTCTTTCTCTCTCTCCTCTCTCTCTCTCTAACCCCCACTCTCTCTCTCTCTCTCTCTCTCTCTCTCTCTCTCTCTCTCTCTCAAAATGTATTTGTTTATTTAACTTAAAATGTCAAGGCAACCAGCTGCAAGGATTTATAGTTTACTCAACTGTAAAGGATAGATAGCAAGAGCTTTACATACGTGCGTTGTACTACATACTGAGTTAGGAAGGACACCTGTATCTTTGTAGTGACTGGGTGCATTGATACACCCTCCAGAATGAAATTAATAACACCATGCTCCAAGGGGTATTCAATGTCTGATTTATTTTACGTCTCTACCAATAGGTGCCCTTCTGTGCGAGGAATTGGAAAATCTCCCTGGTCTTTGTGATTGAATCTGTTTGAAATGCACTTCTCGACTGAGGGACCGTACAGATAATTGTATGTGGGGTACAGATATTAGGTAAAGAACCATGTTAAACACTAATATTGCACACAGAGCAAGCAAAATATATATATTTTTTAACGTTGAAAACTTATTGACTCAAGACATGCAGCTTTTTATTTTTAATTAATTTAAAAACATATCTAAAAAACGTAATTCAACTTTCACATTATGGGGTACTTAGTGTTGACACAAAATCTCAAAGTTAAATTCAGGCTGTAACACAACAAAATGTTGATAAAGTCAAGGGGTTGTGTCACGGATCCCCCCGGTACTACTGCTCATTCCGTTCACCAGCTCCGGAGGCCAACATCACTGGCCTTCTAGGCGTCACTGGATTCATTACCACCAACCCCGGACTGTCTTGTCTCATTACGCACCCCTGGTTCCCATTCCCCCGGATTAGTATGTTATATATGTGCCCTCTGTTCCCCATTGTCCTTGTCGGTTACTGTTACCATGTCCCTTAGTCCTGTGAGTACCTGTGCTGTTGTTTTGGCTTCCATGATACATGTTATTGTGCACTTGTTTTGCGGGCCTCGTATTATTTAGAGGTTTCCACCTCGCTCTTTTGTTTGGATGGAGAGAATAACACCCCTATTACGTATTATTGCACCTGTCTCCAATCATTAGACAACATGACAGAATAACCAACCCCTGAAATAGAGACAGCAGGAACGACCGAGCTGTCGACCATCGTAGAGGCAGTCCAGAATCAAAAGGACTGTCTCTCCAGACTCAGCAGCAACATGGACAGCATGTTGGCAACCATTCTGCATTTGGAGGGAAATGTACAGTCCCTCCAGTCTCCAGCACCGGTTCCGACATAAGCCCCCACACCACTACATGCCTCCGTCCCATCTGAGCCAGTCCGCGGAATACCCCTGTCCCTCCCGGAGCGATTTGACGGCGCGCCAGCGAGATGCAAGGGATTCCGTCTGCAATGCGACCTGTACCTCGCTCGCTACGCCGAGGCTGTTTCTGGGAGAGACAGGGTTGACACCGTCATCTCGGCACTGACCGGATGGGCCCTGGACCGGGGTGCCGCGGTCTGGGAAACGGGCAGACCCGAGGTCGAGTCCTACGAGCGCTTCACCCTCTTCCGCTCGGTGTTTGATCATCCGGTGGAGGGCCGAAAATGGGATGAACGTCCACTCCGATTACGCCAGGATCAAGGACTTCACTCTGGATTTCCGGACCATCGCGGCCTCCACCGGATGCAACAAGTCGGCTCTGGTTACCGTGTTCCGCTGCGGACTGCGGGAGGAGGTACAGATGGAGTTAGCCTGCCATGATGACAACCTGTCACTCGACAGCATGGCGATTAGTTTGGACAACCTCCAGCTGTCCCGACAAAGACCTGCGTGGAATCCGGAGCCCATGGCTACACCTGCGCCGTGGCCAGAGCCGATGGAGGTGGGTTCTGCATGTTTGCCCGAGGCAGAGTGTAGGAGAAGGAGGAATCTGGGCCTCTGCTCCTATTGTGGAGAAAGGGGTAATTTCTCCCTGACCTGCCCTCTATCCACTAATAGACGAGGAGGTGACAAGCCAGGGAATTCTCCTGCTCCAACCCAGGTAGGATGTAAGATCTCCCCTCCTTTTCGGTCAACTCAACCAGTATGTTTTCCTATTAAATTCCCTGAATACCCTAGCCCCTCACTCCCGTTAGCTCTGATTGATTCCGGAGCTGCCCAGCAATCTATTGCCACTGCATTACGCATTCCTTTGGTTGCCCTACAGTCACCCATTCCAGTTCGAGCCCTGGATAATCGTCCAATAGGGACAGGTCTCGTACATCACATCACTGTTCCCGTTTCCCTGCTGACCCATGGGACTCATTTTTGATTGTATTCGGTCTCCCCTGGTTGAGTTGGCGTAACCCTGTTATTTCCTGGTCCGAGGGGAGAATGCTGGGTTGGTTGCAGGAGTGTCAGGGGAGGTGTCTCGTGGTGTCTGTCAACACCACTACGGTGGAAAGTCTGGACCACACACCTCAAGTGGAGTTGCCGGAGAAATACCAGGATCTGCATCGGGTTTTCTCTAAGACCCAGGCTACACGCCTGCCTCCTCATCGTCCCTGGGACTGTGCCATTGACCTGTCTGATGCAGCCCTCCCGAGAGGACACGTCTATCCCCTCTCCTATGCAGAGACAGAGGTCATGGAGATCTATGTACAGGAGAGCCTCCAGCAGGGTCTTATCCACCCCTCTTCATCACCACCAGCCTCCTCAAGCTTCTTTTTTGTTAAAAAGAAAGATGGGGGACTGTGTGAGTATCTCGAAATGCCTTTTGGCCTGTCTAATGCTCTTTCAGTCTTCCAAGTCTTTATTAACAAAGTGTTTTGGGACATGCTGGGACGGGGCGTAGTGGTTTATATAGACAACATTTTGGTCTATTCTGCTGACTGCGCCCAGCATGTCTCATTAGTTAGGTCTGTGCTGGGAAGACTGTTGGAGCATAATCTATATGTTAAACAAGAGAAGTGTTTGTTTTTCTCATAACCACGGAGGGAGTGGAGATGGAGGAGCAACGTGTCAGCGCAGTCAGGTCATAGCCCATCCCCAATTCTGGGAAAGCAGTCCAGCGATTCCTGGGGTTCGCCAACTACTTCCGGGGCTTCAGCATGGTGGTCGCGCCTTTCACCTCCCTGCTGAGAGGAGGTCCCCAGCGGCTTTGTTGGACGGCGGAAGTGGAGAGGGCGTTTGAGACACTGAAGGCACATTTCACCACTGCTCCCGTGCTGGCACATCCCGATCCCTCACGTCCCTTCATCATCGAGGTGGATGCCTTCGAAGTAGGAGTCGCGGCAGTGCTGTCCCAGCGCACCGGAACCCCTCCAAACCTGCAGCCCTGCTCCTTCTACTCCAAGCAGCTGAGCCCTGCCCGGAGGAACTACGAAGTAGGGGACTGGGAGCTCTTGGCGATCAAGGAGGCTCTGAAGGCGTGGAGGCACTGGCTGGAGGGGTCCAAACACCCTTTCCTGGTGTGGACGGACCACCGCAACCTGGAGTACATCAGGGCAGTGAAGAGGCTAAACCCGAGACAGGCCAGGTGGGCTCTATTCTTTGCCAGGTTCCAATTCTCACTTTCTTATAGGCAAGGCTCAAAGAACGTGAAGGCGGACGCCCTGTCTCGCCTCTATGATGCAGCGGAGAGGCAGGGAGAGGAGACCCATCATCCCTCCATCCTGTATCATCGCGCCAGTGGTGTGGGACATGGACACCAACATACGGCAGGCCCTGCGTACGGAACCCACACCTACAAAGTGCCTGGAGAACCACGCCTATATGTCCACAGGTGTGTGGGACCGCCTCCTTGCCTGGGCGCACACGGCGCCTGTGTCGGGTCATCCTGGGATAAACTATACCATCGCCTGCCTGACGGAGAAGTACTGGTGGCCCATCTTGGCTAGGGTCGCCCGGGTTTACATCTCTTCCTGCTCCATCTGTGCTCAGTCAAAGACACCCAGACACCTCCTTCCCCTGCCAAGCTCCTTCCCCTGCCGGTTCCACAATGACCCTGGTCTCACCTCTCGGTGGACTCTGTCACTGACCTTCCCCCCCTCCCAGGGGAACACCACCATTCTTGTTGTTGTGGTTTTCCAAAGCTTGTCGCCTCCTTCCTCTGCCTGGGCTCCCGTTGGCCATTCAAACCATGGAGGGTCTTTTAATGCACGTCTTCCAGCACTATGGGATCCCGGAGGACATTGTGTCAGATCGTGGCCCTCAGTTCACCTCACAACCTGGGGGTCACGGTCAGCCTCACCTCTGGGTACCATCCTCAAGCTAAATGGCAGGTGGAGAGGGTCAATCAGAAAGTGAGCAGGTTCATGAGGTGTTACTGTTAGGACCGGCTGGGGGAGTGGGCGGGTTTTCTACCTTGGGCTGCGTACGCGCAGAAATCCCTCCGCCACTCCTCCACTAACCTCATTCCTGGATTCAACCCCGGACTGTCTTGTCTCATTACGCACCCCTGGTTCCCATTTCCCCTGATTAGTATGTTATATATGTGCCCTCTGTTCCCCATTGTCCTTGTCGGTTACTGTTACCATGTCCCTTAGTCCTGTGAGTACCTGTGCTGTTGTTTTGGCTTCCATGATACATGTTATTGTGCACTTGTTTTGCGGGTCTCGTCCCGTGTATTATTTAGAAGCTCTTTTGTTTGGGTGGAGAGAATAAACCCCCTATTACGCAGTCCTGCGCCTGTCTCCAATCATTAGACAACGTGAAAGGTTGTGATTGCTTTATGACCTACATTATAATACGTTACATATTAGTGATGAGTTGTTCGCAAATGAACAGCTCTTTTTGAACAGATCTTTTTGATGGACGTCTGGAACCATATTGTATCTGTGAATGAGGCGTTCATTTGACTCACTGCTACTACTGCTTTATGAGCTTCAGACAACCATTCTCTGAAGCTATTCATTCTTCACTGCAGGAACAGTAGGTAGTGAGGAGAGAGCCAAGCAATCTAATTTCGTCATTTAAAATGTATTTCAACTCACATTTCACTATCTGCATAATGGTAGGGAACATTTTAGGCTTTAAATTAGAAATATATTTTTTATGTTTCACACATTTTTTTATGCACTACTAAATAAAGAGCCGTTTGGGAGCCAAATGAACGGCTCATTTAGGTGAACGGCACCAAAGATCTGGCTTCCCGAAAAATGCTCATCACTAGTTATACCCTAACACAGTGATCTGAAACTCCTGGTTTACAGGCCACATCAAGCCTGCAAGTCACATAATTGCTGGCTTGCAAAGTTGTGTAATTCCTATTAGAATCTAGCCAGAGTGAAGATATCCAGACTAATAGATTGGATTAGTTTAGAAAAATGCCTTTTGTCTTTGTGTAGCATAAGCTTAATCAACCAAACAATATGTTTGCAAAAACACAGGTATTAAAACAAACAATTCTGAAAATCATCCTGCAATAAAGCATGCTGGGAAATATGTTAATGATGGGCATGGTTTTGAGCAAACTAGAATCTAGTGTTGAGAAAACTAGAAATCCTATGGCAGCTGGTTGCCTTGGTATTTTAATTTGAATCAACTTCAATGCTATTTTGAAGTTCACTCAACCCAGAGAATAACGCTGTTTAAGCAACTGGTTAAGTTAAAGTACACGCACGCACACACACACACCTTGCTGATCTTTCTTTTTTGTCCTTCTCAGTGCCCATGATAAATTTGATGCCACCTTTAAGAGCTATGTGCTGGTCAACTCCAGTGGATTCTGTGAGTACCTCCCTCCAGGTAAGTCTATAGATCAACCTTTCTCTCTTTTTATTCTTCCCTGACCTTCCCCTCTCTCATTCAGTTTAACATAGATATAGGGGAGAGTGGGGTAAGTTGAGACCTTCCCCTCTCTCATTTTAGATTAACATAGATATAGGGGAGAGTGGGGTAAGTTGAGACCTTCCCCTCTCTCATTCAGTTTAACATAGATATAGGGGAGAGTGGGGTAAGTTGAGACAAGGAGTAAGTTGAGCCACGCTGGTTTCTAATAAATCATACACAACATTTATAATTTTATCAAATATTTAGGAAGAGGTCATTTCAAGGAGTCTGTGAAGGAAGTACCTACGTTTCAGAGTTTACTAGGAGTGGTGGGTTGGAGTCAGGCGCAGAGAGCACAGGGTTTGGTAAATCGTAATTTATTCTCCGGCACAAAACGGTCACGCCACAATACAGGGCGCATAAAACAGACCAGCCCAAACACAGGACCAAACAGACCAGCCCAAACAGTCAGGAGAAAACACAGGACGGCGCCGACTGAGATGGCCGCCTCGCTTCGCGTTCCTACGAAACTATGCAGTTTTTTGTTTTTTTACGTGTTATTTCTTACATTAGTACCCCAGGTCATCTTAGGTTTCATTACATACAGTCGAGAAGAACTAATGAATATAAGATCAGCGTCAACTCACCATCAGTACGACCAAGAATATGTTTTCCGCGACGCGGATCCTGTGTTCTGCCTTACAAACAGGACAACGGAATGGATCGCAGGCAGCGACCCAAGGAAACGACTCCGAAAAAGAGGGAAACGAGGTGGTGTTCTGGTCAGACTCCGAAAAAGGGCACATCGCGCACCCCTCCCCAGCATTCTTCTTGCCAATGTCCAGTCTCTTGACAACAAGGTTGACGAAATCCGAGCAAGGGTGGCATTCCAGAGGGACATCAGAGACTGCAACGTTCTCTGCTTCACGGAAACATGGCTCACTGGGAAGACGCTATCCGATGCGGTGCAGCCAACGGGATTCTCCACGCATCGCGCCGACAGAAATAGACATCTTTCTGGTAAGAAGAGTGGCGGGGGGCGTATGCCTCATGACTAACGAGACATGGTGTGATGAAGGAAACATACAGGAACTCAAATCCTTCTGTTCACCTGATTTAGAATTCCTCACAATCAAATGTAGACCGCATTATCTTCCAAGAGAATTCTCTTCGATTATAATCACAGCCGTATATATCCCCCAAGCAGACACATCGATGGCTCTGAACGAACTTTATTTAACTCTTTGCAAACTGGAAACCATTTATCCGGAGGCTGCATTCATTGTAGCTGGGGATTTTAACAAAGCTAATCTGAAAACAAGACTCCCTAAATTTTATCAGCATATCGATTGCGCAACCAGGGGTGGTAAAACCTTGGATCATTGTTACTCTAACTTCCGCAACGCATATAAGGCCCTGCCCCGCCCCCCTTTCGGAAAAGCTGACTACGACTCCATTTTGCTGATCCCTGCCTACAGGCAGAAGCTAAAACAAGAGGCTCCCACGCTGAGGTCTGTCCAACGCTGGTCAGACCAAGCTGACTCCACACTCCAAGACTGCTTCCATCACGTGGACTGGGACATGTTTCGTATTGTGTCAGATGGAAATATTGACGAATACGCTGATTCGGTGTGCGAGTTCATTAGAATGTGCGTCGAAGATGTCGTTCCCATAGCAACGATAAAAATATTCCCAAACCAGAAACCGTGGATTGATGGCAGCATTCGCGTGAAACTGAAAGCGCGAACCACTGCTTTTAATCAGGGCAAGGTGTCTGGTAACATGTCCGAATATAAACAATGCAGCTATTCCCTCCGCAAGGCTATTAAACAAGCTAAGCGTCAGTATAGAGACAAAGTAGAATCTCAATTCAATGGCTCAGACACAAGAGGCATGTGGCAGGGTCTACAGTCAATCACGGACTACAAGAAGAAACCCAGCCCAGTCACGGACCAGGATGTCTTGCTCCCAGGCAGACTAAATAACTTTTTGCCCGCTTTGAGGACAATACAGTGCCACTGACACGGCCTGCAACGAAAACATGCGGTCTCTCCTTCACTGCAGCCGAGGTGAGTAAGACATTTAAACGTGTTAACCCTCGCAAGGCTGCAGGCCCAGACGGCATCCCCAGCCGCGCCCTCAGAGCATGCGCAGACCAGCTGGCCGGTGTGTTTACGGACATATTCAATCAATCCCTATACCAGTCTGCTGTTCCCACATGCTTCAAGAGGGCCACCATTGTTCCTGTTCCCAAGAAAGCTAAGGTAACTGAGCTAAACGACTACTGCCCGTAGCACTCACTTCCGTCATCATGAAGTGCTTTGAGAGACTAGTCAAGGACCATATCACCTCCACCCTACCTGACACCCTAGACCCACTCCAATTTGCTTACCGCCCAAATAGGTCCACAGATGATGCAATCTCAACCACACTGCACACTGCCCTAACCCACCTGGACAAGAGGAATACCTATGTGAGAATGCTGTTCATCGACTACAGCTCGGCATTCAACACCATAGTACCCTCCAAGCTCGTCATCAAGCTCGAGACCCTGGGTCTCGACCCCGCCCTGTGCAACTGGGTACTGGACTTCCTGACGGGCCGCCCCCAGGTGGTGAGGGTAGGCAACAACATCTCTCCCCGCTGATCCTCAACACTGGGGCCCCACAAGGGTGCGTTCTGAGCCCCCTCCTGAACTCGCTGTTCATCCACCACTGCGTGGCCACGCACGCCTCCAACTCAATCATCAAGTTCGCAGGCGACACAACAGTAGTAGACCTGACTACCAACAATGAGGAGACAGCCTACAGCGAGGAGGTGAGGGCACAGGAAAATAACCTCTCCCTCAACGTCAACAAAAATGAAGGAGCTGATCGTGGACTTCAGGAGACAGCAGAGGGAACACCCCCTATCCACATCGATGGAACAGTAGTGGAGAGGGTAGCAAGTTTTAAGTTCCTCGGCATACACATCACAGACAAACTGAATTGGTCCACTCACACTGACAGCGTCGTGAAGAAGGCGCAGCAGCGCCTCTTCAACCTCAGGAGGCTGAAGAAATTCGGCTTGTCACCAAAAGCACTCACAAACTTCTACAGATGCACAATCGAGAGCATCCTGGCGGGCTGTATCACCGCCTGGTACGGCAACTGCTCCGCCCTCAACCGTAAGGCTCTCCAGAGGGTAGTGAGGTCTGCACAACGCATCACCGGGGCAAACTACCTGCCCTCCAGGACACCTACACCACCCGATGTTACAGGAAGGCCATAAAGATCATCAAGGACATCAACCACCGAACCACTGCCTGTTCACCCCGCTATCATCCAGAAGGCGAGGTCAGTACAGGTGCATCAAAGCTGGGACCGAGAGACTGAAAAACAGCTTCTATCTCAAGGCTATCAGACTGTTAAACAGCCACCACTAACATTGAGTGGCTGCTGCCAACACACTGTCATTGACACTGACCCAACTCCAGCCACTTTAATAATGGGAATTGATGGGAAATTATGTAAATATATCACTAGCCACTTTAAACAATGCTACCTTATATAATGTTACTTACCCTACATTATTCATCTCATATGCATACGTATATACTGTACTCTACATCATCGACTGCATCCTTATGCAATACATGTATCACTAGCCACTTTAACTATGCCACTTTGTTTACTTTGTCTACATACTCATCTCATATGTATATACTGTACTCGATACCATCTACTGTATGCTGCTCTGTACCATCACTCATTCATATATCCTTATGTACATATTCCTTATCCCCTTACACTGTGTATAAGACAGTAGTTTTGGAATTGTTAGTTAGATTACTTGTTGGTTATCACTGCATTGTCGGAACTAGAAGCACAAGCATTTCGCTACACTCGCATTAACATCTGCTAACCATGTGTATGTGACAAATACAATTTGATTTGATTTGACCAAACAGACCAGCCCAAACACAGGACCAAACAGACCAGCCCAAACACAGGACCAAACAGACCAGCCCAAACACAGGACCAAACACACCAGCCCAAACAGACCAGCCCAAACACACCAGCCCAAACAGACCAGCCCAAACACAGGACCAAACAGACCAGCCCAAACACAGGACCAAACAGACCAGCCCAAACACAGGACCAAACAGACCAGCCCAAACACAGGACCAAACAGACCAGCCCAAACACAGGACCAAACAGACCAGCCCAAACACAGGACCAAACAGACCAGCCCAAACAGACCAGCCCAAACACAGGACCAAACAGACCAGCCCAAACACAGGACCAAACAGACCAGCCCAAACACAGGACCAAACAGACCAGCCCAAACACAGGACCAAACAGACCAGCCCAAACACAGGACCAAACAGACCAGCCCAAACACAGGACCAAACAGACCAGCCCAAACACAGGACCAAACAGACCAGCCCAAACACAGGACCAAACAGACCAGCCCAAACACAGGACCAAACAGACCAGCCCAAACACAGGAGCCCAACACAGGACCAAACAGACCAGCCCAAACACAGGACCAAACAGACCAGCCCAAACACAGGACCAAACAGACCAGCCCAAACACAGGACCAAACAGACCAGCCCAAACACAGGACCAAACAGACCAGCCCAAACACAGGACCAAACAGACCAGCCCAAACACAGGACCAAACAGACCAGCCCAAACACAGGACCAAACAGACCAGCCCAAACACAGGACCAAACAGACCAGCCCAAACACAGGACCAAACAGACCAGCCCAAACACAGGACCAAACAGACCAGCCCAAACACAGGACCAAACAGACCAGCCCAAACACAGGACCAAACAGACCAGCCCAAACACAGGACCAAACAGACCAGCCCAAACACAGGACCAAACAGACCAAACACAGGACAAACAGCCAGCCCAAACACAGGACCAAACAGACCAGCCCAAACACAGGACCAAACAGACCAGCCCAAACACAGGACCAAACAGACCAGCCCAAACACAGGACCAAACAGACCAGCCCAAACACAGGACCAAACAGACCAGCCCAAACACAGGACCAAACAGACCAGCCCAAACACAGGGCCAAACAGTCCGGAGAAAACAAACACGAAAACACATCCACAACCAACAGAGTAACAATCCTTCACCAACCTAGGCGGACCTAACAGGCTTAAATAGACACAAATCAAGAACCGAAACAGGGAACAGGTGCAACCAATAAGACAAAACTAAAAAGGAAAAAAGGGATCGGTGGCGGCTAGTAGACCGGCGACGACGACCGCCGAGCGCCGCCCGAACAGGCAGGGGAGCCACCTTCGGTGGGAGTCATGACAACATGGAAAAAGTGGTAAAAAAAAAGTATTTTCACCAAGTCAAACAAATATATTGTGTTACATGTTTCATGATGCTTATATCTAAACCAAAGTAAATCATTTAAAGATTGTTCTATACATCAGTTGGGGCCCTATAAGCTTCAATATGAGGTCCTAAAACAAGCATGAAAGTACATCCTTGGTAGCTGTGTGGGCAAATATAGTCAAAATGTTGGCCTTGGGGTAAGTCGGGCCAATGGCCTTGGGGTAAGTCGGGCCAATGGCCTCGGGGTAAGTCGGGCCAATGGCCTCGGGGTAAGTCGGGCCAATGGCCTCGGGGTAAGTCGGGCCAATGGCCTTGGGGTAAGTCGGGCCAATGGCCTCGGGGTAAGTCGGGCCAATGGCCTCGGGGTAAGTCGGGCCAATGGCCTAGGGGTAAGTCGGGCCAATGGCCTCGGGGTAAGTCGGGCCAATGGCCTCGGGGTAAGTCGGGCCAATGGCCTCGGGGTAAGTCGGGCCAATGGCCTTGGGGTAAGTTAAGCCTTTTTTTGGACAAGCTGTGTTTTCAAAACTGTAGGGTTTACATTAATTCAGATTATTTCCAGTGATACACAACATCCTGAAATATATGTAGATATCTTTATTAGAAAGAATGCTATGTTTCCTTTGATGTTGAATGTAACAAATGGCTCAACTTACCCCACTCTCCCCTACTGATAATGCACTTCTCTCTCAATCTCTATTTTATTTTCTCCCCCTTTCCCTTCTCTCACTCCCTCTCCCCCACATCTCCCCTTCCCCCTCACTGTCCCAGGTATTTTCAGCAGTGCGTGTGAAGTGGACGTGCGTTGGTTTCCCTTTGACGTCCAGCACTGTGAGCTGAAGTTTGGCTCGTGGACGTTTGACGGCTGGCTGCTGGACCTCCAGATGCAGGAGGCTGACCTGTCAGGATACATGTCCAATGGAGAGTGGGAACTGCTGGGTGAGAGAGCTCTGTCTGCCCCCGACCCAGGTTGTCCCTCCTCCTTTACCCTCCCTCTCTTCTTTTCCAGCCCTCTTGTATCTCTCTCTCCTCTCTCTTATTTTCTAATATCTCACTCCCTCTTTCCTCCCCTCCCCCCTCTTGTAGGTGTACCAGGTGATCGTCATGAGATATTTTATGAGTGCTGTACAGAGCCCTACTCTGACGTGACATTTGTTGTGACCCTACGACGGAGAACTCTGTTCTACGCTCTCAACCTCCTCGTCCCCTGTGTTCTCATCTCCTCCTTGACACTGCTGGTGTTTCTACTGCCAGCCCAATCGGGGGAGAAGATCGGTCTGGGTGAGGAGAGGGGGAGGAGGCAAGGGGGAGGGCGAGGGAGAGGGGGAGAGGAGGAGGAAGAAGGAAGAGGGAGAGGCAGAGGGAGAGGCGTGGGACAGGGGGAGGGAGAAGAGGAGTATAAAAGGGAGAAGGGATGGAGACAGGAGAGATGTTGGAGGTGAAAAGGAGAGGTCTGAGGCACTGGAACATGTAAAATATGATGAAAAGAAGGAAGATAATGAGGTGTAAGGGAAGATGATGAGGTGTAAGGGAAGATGATGAGGTGTAAGGGAAGATGATGAGGTGTAAGGGAAGATGATGAGGTGTAAGGGAAGATGATGAGGTGTAAGGGAAGATAATGAGGTGTAAGGGAAGATGATGAGGTGTAAGGGAAGATGATGAGGTGTAAAGGAAGATGATGAGGTGTACGGGAAGATAATGAGGTGTAAGGGAAGATGATGAGGTGTAAGGGAAGATGATGAGGTGTAAGGGAAGATGATGAGGTGTAAGGAAAGATGATAGAAGAGAAATAAATTATAGTTCAGAGTGATGAAAAATAATTCAGGTGTTAGAGATGAGATAATGGTCCTGCTGTATGACTCGCTCTCTCGCTCTCTCGCTCTCTGTCTCTCTGTCTCTCTCCATACCTGCCCTCTCTCTCTCTGTCTCTCTGTCTCTCTCCATACCTGCCCTCTCTTTTATTGTTTCTCTGTCAGTAATTCTGCAGCGGTCCAAGAAAACCTCAAGTGATTTTTACAATCAGAAAGCGGGAGAGAGATGGAGGGAGAGAACAGGTGTGGGAAGGGGAGGGACAGAGATGGAGGGAGATAATGGATGTGGGTAGGGGAGGGGAGGGACAGAGATAGAGGGAGAGAACGGGTGTGGGTAGGGGAGGGACAGAGATGGAGGGAGAGAAGGGGTGTGGGTAGGGGAGAGACAGAGATAGAGGGAGAGAACGGTGTGGGTAGGGGAGGGACAGAGATAGAGGGAGAGAAGGGGTGGGGAGATGACGGACAGTGAGAGGGAGAGAAGAGGGGTGGGGAGATGACGGACAGTGAGAGGGAGAGAAGAGGGGTGGGGAGCGTAGCAGAGGGACAGAGATGGGAGAGAGAAGGAGAGTGTGGAGGGGAAGGACAGAGATGGGGAGAGAGAAGGAGAGTGTGGAGGGGAAGGACAGAGATGGGGAGAGAGAAGGAGAGTGTGGAGGGGAAGGACAGAGATGGGGAGAGAGAAGGAGAGTGTGGAGGGGAAGGACAGAGATGGGGAGAGAGAAGGAGAGTGTGGAGGGGAAGGACAGAGATGGGGAGAGAGAAGGAGAGTGTGGAGGGGAGGGACAGAGATGGGGAGAGAGAAGGAGAGTGTGGAGGGGAAGGACAGAGATGGGGAGAGAGAAGGAGAGTGTGGAGGGGAAGGACAGAGATGGGGAGAGAGAAGGAGAGTGTGGAGGGGAAGGACAGAGATGGGGAGAGAGAAGGAGAGTGTGGAGGGGAAGGACAGAGATAAGGAGAGTGTGGAGGGGAAGGACAGAGATGGGGAGAGAGAAGGAGAGTGTGGAGGGGAAGGACAGAGATAAGGAGAGTGTGGAGGGGAAGGACAGAGATGGGGAGAGAGAAGGAGAGTGTGGAGGGGAAGGACAGAGATGGGGAGAGAGAAGGAGAGTGTGGAGGGGAAGGACAGAGATGGGGAGAGAGAAGGAGAGTGTGGAGGGGAAGGACAGAGATGGGGAGAGAGAAGGAGAGTGTGGAGGGGAAGGACAGAGATGGGGAGAGAGAAGGAGAGTGTGGAGGGGAAGGACAGAGATGGGGAGAGAGAAAGAGAGTGTGGAGGGGAAGGACAGAGATGGGGGAGAGATGGATGGGTGGGGTGAGTTGGCAGAGAGATGGAGAATTGTACTACCCACAAGTATTGCTGTATTTCCCAGTGTAATAATATCCTTTTCCACATCTCTCTCTCCAGGCATTACAATTCTTCTCTCTCAGACTTTCTTCATGTTGCTGGTGGCTGAGATTATGCCAGCTACCTCAGACTGCATACCACTGATAGGTCAGTGAATGTGTATGTGTGTTGGTGTTGGTGTGTGTCTCTGTATAAGTGTACTATAATACTGTGTCTCCATCCTAGGTCAGTATTTTGTGAGTACCATGGTTACCGTAGGGATGTCAGTGGTGGCGACTGTAGTTGTACTTCAGTACCATCACCACGACCCCAACAGTGGAGACATGCCTCAATGGGTGAGGCTCTCTGTCTGTCTACTGATCATGACGTGTGTCTGTGACTGTCTGTGTGTGTTCATCTCATATCTGTGAATGTCTGTGTGTGTTCATCTCATATCTGTGAATGTCTGTGTGTGTTCATCTCATATCTGTGAATGTCTGCACCTTGTGTGTGTCCTGTCCTTTTATATCAGGTGCAGTTTGTTCTGCTGCAGTACATTACCTGGTTCCTCTTATCTACTTACTTTACAGTGCATTCGGAAAGTATTCAGACCCCTTTACGTTTTCCACATTTTGTTACTTTACAGCCTTATTCTAAAATTGATTAAATCGTTTTTTCCCCATCAATCTGCATACAATAACCCATAATGACAAAGCAAAAACAGGTTTTTAGAAATGTTTGCAAATGTATATATATATATATATATACCTGTATATATATAAAAAATGAAACATGACATTTACATAAGTATTCATTTCCTTTACTCAGTACTTTGTTGAAGCACCTTTGGCAGCGATTGACGCTAAAAGCTAGGTACACCTGTATTTGGGGAGTTTCTCCCATTGTTCTCTGCAGATCCTCTCAAGCTGTCAGGTTGGATGAGGTGTGTCGCTGCACAACTATTTTCAGGTCTCTCCAGAGATGTTCGATCGGGTTCAAGTCCGGTCTCTGGCTGGGCCACTCAAGGACATTCAGAGACTTGTCCTGAAGCCACTTCTGTGTTGCCTTGGCTGTGTGCTTAGGGTCGTTGTCCTGTTGCAAGGCGAACCTTTGCCCCAGTCTGAGGTCCTGAGCGCTCTGGAGCAGGTTTTCATCAAGGATAGCTTGTTAGCTTGTTAGCCTGCTAACTGTTTGAATCGCCGTGTCCCCAGCCAGCCCAACCACTCACTGGACCATATGTTCACTTGGCTACGCATACCTCTCTCTAATATCAATATGCCTTGTCCATTACTGTCCTGGTTAGTGATTACTGTCTTATTTCACTGTAGAGCCTCGAGCCCTGCTCAATATGCCTTAACCAACCATGTTGTTCCACCTCCTACATATGCGATGACATCACCTGGTTTAAACATCTCTAGAGACTATATCTCTCTCTTCATTACTCAATGCCTAGGTTTACCTCCAATGTACTCACATCCTACCTTACCTTTGTCTGTACACTATGCCTTGAATCTATGCATCCTACTTTACCTTTGTCTGTACACTATGCCTTGAATCTATACATCCTACCTTACCTTTGTCTGTACACTATGCCTTGAATCTATACATCCTACTTTACCTTTGTCTGTACACTATGCCTTGAATCTATACATCCTACCTTACCTTTGTCTGTACACTATGCCTTGAATCTATACATCCTACCTTACCTTTGTCTGTACACTATGCCTTGAATCTATACATCCTACCTTACCCTTGTCTGTACACTATGCCTTGAATCTATACATCCTACTTTACCTTTGTCTGTACACTATGCCTTGAATCTATACATCCTACTTTACCTTTGTCTGTACACTATGCCTTGAATCTATGCATCCTACTTTACCTTTGTCTGTACACTATGCCTTGAATCTATGCATCCTACTTTACCTTTGTCTGTACACTATGCCTTGAATCTATACATCCTACTTTACCTTTGTCTGTACACTATGCCTTGAATCTATGCTATCGTGCCCAGAAACCTGCTCCTTTTACTCTCTGTTCTGAACGTGCCAGACGGCCAGTTCGTATAGTCTTTAGCCGTACCCTTATCCTACTTCTCCTCTATTCCTCTGGTGATGTGGAGGTTAATCCAGGTCTCGCAGTGCCTAGCTCCACTCCCACCCCCACAGGTGCTCTCATTTGTTGACTTCTGTATACGTAAAAGCCTTGGTTTCATGCATGTTAACATTAGAAGCCTACTCCCTAAGTTTGTTTTACTCACTGCTTTAGCACACTCTGCCAACCCAGATGTCTTAGCCATGTCTGAATCCTGGCTTAAGAAAACCACCAAAAACCCTGAAATCTCCATCGCTAACTATAACGTTTTCCGCCAAGATAGAACTGCCAAAGGGGGCGGTGTTGCAATCTACTGAAAATATAGCCTGCAGAGTTTTGTATTACTTTCTAAGTCTGTACCCAAACAATTTCAGCTTCTACTTCTAAAAATTCACCTTTCCAGAAACAAGTCTCTCACTGTTGCCGCTTGCTATAGACCTCCCTCTGCCCCCAGCTGTGCCCTTGATACTATATGTGAACTGATTTCCCCCCATCTATCTTCTGAGCTTGTGCTACTAGGTTACCTAAACTGGGACATGCTTAACACCCCGGCCATCCTACAAACTAAGCTTGATGCCCTCAATCTCACACAAATTATCAATGAACCTACCAGGTACAACCCCAAATCAGTAAACACAGGCACCCTCATAGATGTCATCCTAACTAATTTGCCCTCCAAATACACCCATTATGGGGTATTTTGTTAGTTTTGATTGATGAGGAAAAATGTTTATTTAATCCATTTAGAATAAGGCTGTAATATAACAAAATGTGGAAAAAGGAAAGGGGTCTGAATACTTTCCAAATGCATTGTGTTCTGTGTGTGTGTGTCCTCTCCCTCTCTCAGTTAGTTCTGCCACAGAAGGTCACTGGGTCCACTTACTTACTTACTTACTTACTTACTTACTTACTTACTTACTTACTTACTTACTTACTTACTTACTTACTTACTTACTTACTTACTTACTTACTTACTTACTTACTTACTTACTTACTTACTTACTTACTTACTTACTTACTTACTTACTTACTACTCACTTACTCACTCACTTACTCACTCACTCACTCACTCACTCACTCACTCACTCACTCACTCACTCACTCACTCACTCACTCACTCACTCACTCACTCACTCACTCACTCACTCACTCACTCACTCACTCACTCACTCACTCACTCACTCACTCACTCACTCACTCACTCACTCACTCACTCACTCACTCACTCACTCACTCACTCACTCACTCACTCACTCACTCACTCACTCACTCACTCACTCACTCACCACCACTCACTCACTCACTCACTCACTCACTCACTCACTCACTCACTCACTCACTCACTCACTCACTCACTCACTCACTCACTCACTCACTCACTCACTCACTTACTTACTTACTTACTGTGTGTGTCTCTCAGGTTGAGTTGGTTCTACTCCAGTGGGTTCCATGGTTTCTGAGGATGAAGTGTCCAGAAGAGTGGGGTGAGCTCACACCCCACCACAGCCCCTCCAACCCCCAGACCAAGATCTGCTCCTCTGCCCCCCCCCACCACCACCACCCCAGCCCCCTTAACCTTCCCCCAGAGCCTCACCTCTCTGCAGGCCAGTCTAAGCCAGCTCAGCCAGCCCCTACCACACCCACCTTCCAACCCTACCCTCCAGTCCTATCCCAACTATAATCCAAACCCCCAGCCTAATATCCACCTTAACCCAAATCGATATCCCCAGCCCCTTCTTAACCTACACGCCAATCTCCCCTCCATCCCCCACGCTCAGCCCAATGGACACCTGCCATACATGGGCTTCCAGAGTCCTCCTGAACCTGACCCTGCTGTCACCTGGAGAGGAGGAAGAGGAGGAGGAGGAGAAGAAAGAAGGGGTTCTGACACCCGCATCCTCCACCACCACCCACCCTCCTCCACAATGTTGGGTAGCCCCCTGCCACAACCCCCCACATCTCCAGACCCTGACCCCTCATCCTCAGGTTCCAGCTGTGTGGAGGATGGGGCTGGGGCAAGTGGAGTGGGTACTTGCCATGCCCAGGTCAGGGTGTTCCAGGCTGGGGAAGCAGAGGCCCAGCTCCAGGCCCTGCTGGTGGAGGTGCGGTTCCTGGCCGAGGGTCTCCGTGAGCAGGACCGCAGGGTGAGCGTGGCAGAGAAGTGGCAGTTTGCAGCAGTGGTCATCGACCGTCTGTGTCTGGTGGGGTTCAGTGTGTTCAACATCATTTGTACCATTGCAATCCTCATGGCCGCACCCAACTTTGCAGAGGCCGCCTCCAAGGACTTCTTCTGAGAAGGAGCCCCGCGGCTTCTAAATCGTTGCCACCACTCAAAAAACAACAACATATATCCATATTTCTGCCAAGATGCGCTTTTAAGATCAGATTGACAAGTTATAACGCATATTTATTGCATTTGATGCATTCAGAGTCTTTGGGGATTTTCATTTGGGGTAAATGGAGGTTGGCAAACCCATGCTTAAGCTTATTTAAAGCCGCTATGCTGCATCAGTTGGGCTACAGGTTATAATTATTTTAAAGAGACATTTTGTAGAATTTCCTCTTAAAAAGTCACCAGAAGTGACCATCTAACAGTCCTAAAAAAATATTTAACAAACATCCCGGGGGAGCATGCCCCCCCCCCCCACTGAGCAATTTCAGTGGGAACATAAATTGTATTTGAATTACATAATTTAGAATTTGCATTATGATATTGAATTTAAATTCTGTGCAATTATTGTGCATTTCTTCTGTTTTCCGGGTCTTCATGCCCAGTTTGGCTAATGTAGGGAGTTCTGTGTCAAATCCTTCACTGATGATGATGTTATTGTCCTTTGGCCATGTGTTAATGAATGTGATATGTGTGATGATGGGAACTGGACAGAGAGGGGACAGAAGTCATGTTGGGCTGGCACCAGGTTCTGTGGCTTCAGCTCAGCTCAGCACTGCTTCAAACAAAAGAACCATACACACACACGAACACACACTAACAAATAAAACATAACTGGTTGTTGAGAGACTGTCTGGAGGAACTACAATAGGTGTCAGTCTACGTTTTGCATCTCAAAATAAATAATCTTATTTTCTACTTTTTTATGTCTTTTCTGGACGGTGTCCCTCCGATCGAAGACGCAAAAAGAGAGGTGGAGAGAGGAGAGGGAGAGATGCAGAGGGAGATGTGGAGGAAGGAGAGGAGAGGGAGAGATGCAGAGGGAGAGGTGGAGGAAGGGGAGGAGAGGGAGAGCTGCAGAGGGAGAGGTGGAGGAAGGAGAGGAGAGGGAGAGATGCAGAGAGAGAGAGGCAGTGAGAGAGGTGGAGGAAGGAGAGGAGAGGGAGAGGTGGAGGAAGGGGAGGAGAGGGAGAGGTGGAGGAAGGGAAGGAGAGGGAGAGATACAGAGGGAGAGGTGGAGGAAGGAGAGGAGAGGGAGAGATGCAGAGAGAGAGAGAGAGAGAGAGAGATGCAGAGAGAGAGAGTTAGAGAGAGAGAGGCAATGAGAGAGGTGGAGGAAGGAGAGGAGAGGAAGAGATGCAGAGGGAGAGGTGGAGGAAGGAGAGGAGAGGGAGAGAGGCAGAGGGAGAGGTGGAGGAAGAAGAGGAGAGGGAGAGATGCAGAAGGAGAGGTGGAGGAAGGGAAGGAGAGGGAGAGATGCAGAGGGAGAGGTGGAGGAAGGGAAGGAGAGGGAGAGATGCAGAAACAGAGAGAGACAGAGAGAGAGAGGTGGAGGAAGGAGAGGAGAGGGAGAGATGCAGAGGGAGAGGTGGAGGAAGGAGAGGAGAGGGAGAGAGGCAGAGGGAGAGGTGGAGGAAGAAGAGGAGAGGGAGAGATGCAGAAGGAGAAGTGGGGGAAGGGAAGGAGAGGGAGAGATGCAGAGGGAGAGGTGGAGGAAGGGAAGGAGAGATGCAGAAGGAGAGGTGGAGGAAGGGAAGGAGAGATGCAGAAGGAGAGGTGGAGGAAGGGAAGGAGAGGGAGAGATGCAGAGGGAGAGGTGGAGGAAGGGAAGGAGAGATGCAGAAGGAGAGGTGGAGGAAGGGAAGGAGAGATGCAGAAGGAGAGGTGGAGGAAGGGAAGGAGAGATGCAGAGGGAGAGGTGGAGGAAGGGAAGGAGAGGGAGAGATGCAGAGACAGAGTAGTTAACAGGGACGCAGAGGGAGAGGTGGAGGAAGGGAAAGAGAGGGAGAGATGCAGAGAGATTGAGTGATGCATTGTGAGATAGGGAGAGGACGAGAGAGAGATGTAGAGGGGAGAAAGGGGGGGGGGGTAGAGGTGGGTGCTGACATCGCAAGTGGTAGAGAAACAGAGTTTTAACTGATTGGTCATTAGAACTTATTATGGCTGCAATCCCAATGCCGGGATCGATATGACAACTACCAGTGAAAATAGAGGGCGCCAAATTCAAACCACAGAAATCTCATAATTACAATTAATAAAACATACATGTGTTTTATATCATTTTAAAAGGTAATCTTGTTGTTAATCCCACCAAAGTGTCCGATTTCAAATAAGCTTTTCAGCGAAAGCACTACAAACTATTATGTTAGGTCTCCACCAAACCACAATAAGCACAGCCATTTTCCAGCAAAATATAGCCTTCACAAAAAGCAGAAATAAAGATAAAATTAATTACTAACCTTGAATTATCTTCCTCAGATGACACTCATAGGACTTCATGTTACACAATACATGCATGTTTTGTTTGATAAAGTTAATATTTATATAAAAAAATCTGAGTTTACATTGGTTTATTAGATTCATTAGTTCCAAAAACATCAAGTGATTTTGCATAGCCACATCATTCAACAGAAATACTCATCATAAATGTAGATGATAATACAAGTTTTACACATGGAATTATAGATATACCTCTCCTTAATGCAACCGCGGTGTCAGATTTTTCAAAAGGTTTACGGAAAAAGCAACACATGCAATAATCTGAGACGGCGCTCAGAACAGAAGCCAAATTAGCCGCCATGTTGGAGACAACAGAAACCAGAAAATACATGATAAATGTTTCCTTAACTTTGATGAACTTCATTAGAATGCAGTCCTAGAAATCCCGAGTCCACAATAAATGCTTGATTTGTTAGAAAATGTCCGTTATTTATGTCCAATTAGCTACTTTGGTTAGCGCGTTTGGTAAACAATTACAAAGTCAGAAAGCGCGTCCACTATAACGTGACGAAATGTCCAAAAGTTCCGTAACAGTCAGTAGAAACATGTCAAACGATGTACTGAATCAATCTTTAGAATGTTGGTTACATACATCTTGAATAACGTTCCAACCGGAGAATTATAATGACTTCAGATGAGCGGTGGAACGCAGGTGCTTCCCCTGTGAACGCGCATGGTCAACTCGTGGCCGTGGTGACTATTTCCTGTGTCATTCGACCCCCCTTCACATTAGAGTCATCAGACAAAGTTCTATTGACTGTTGACATCTAGTGGAAGGTGTAGGAAGTGAAAACTCATCCACATCTCGCTGTAATTTCAATGCGAGCTTGGTTGAAAATCTACCACCCACAGAAAAAAAACAGGAAGTGGAATTTCTGTGAGTTCTGTTATACTCACAGACATAATTCAAACAGTTTTAGAAACTTCAGAGTGTTTTCTATACAATACTATACAATACAATAATAATATGCAAATATTTGCGACTATGTCTGAGGAGCAGGCCGTGAATGTGGGCACCTCTGTGCACCTTTCATCCAAGCTACTCAATACTGCCCCTGCAGCCATAAGAATTAATGGAGGAGGGGGCGGGGGAGAGGATGATTGGCGATTCTATATCTGACAGCAGTACTAAACAGCTTCAATGTAGCATTATGAGCGAGACAGGGCCTTATTGAGTGCACAGAGAAAATAAGGTTAAACACACACAGTGCCTTCAGAAAGAATTCAATCACCTTGACAATTTCCAAATTTTGTTGTGTTACACCCTGAATTCAAAATATACTTTCTCACCCATTTACACATATAATGACAAAGTGAAAACATGTTTGATTACAGCTGTGAGTCTCTCTGGGTAAGTCTCTAAGAGCTGTGAGTCTCTCTGCGTAAGTCTCTAAGAGCTGTGAGTCTCTCTGGGTAAGTCTCTAAGAGCTGTGAGTCTCTCTGGGTAAGTCTCTAAGAGCTGTGAGTCTCTCTGGGTTTGATTACAGCTGTGAGTCTCTCTGGGAAAGTCTCTAAGAGCTGTGAGTCTCTCTGGGTAAGCCTCTAAGAGCTGTGAGTCTCTCTGGGTAAGTCTCTAAGAGCTGTGAGTCTCTCTGCGTAAGTCTCTAAGAGCTGTGAGTCTCTCTGGGTAAGTCTCTAAGAGCTGTGAGTCTCTCTGGGTAAGTCTCTAAGAGCTGTGGGTCTCTCTGGGTAAGCCTCTAAGAGCTGTGAGTCTCTCTGGGTAAGTCTCTAAGAGCTGTGAGTCTCTCTGCGTAAGTCTCTAAGAGCTGTGAGTCTCTCTGGGTAAGTCTCTAAGAGCCGTGAGTCTCTCTGGGTAAGCCTCTAAGAGCTGTGAGTCTCTCTGGGTAAGTCTCTAAGAGCTGTGAGTCTCTCTGGGTAAGCCTCTAAGAGCTGTGAGTCTCTCTGGGTAAGTCTCTAAGAGCTGTGAGTCTCTCTGGGTAAGCCTCTAAGAGCTGTGAGTCTCTCTGGGTAAGTCTCTAAGAGCTGTGAGTCTCTCTGGGTAAGCCTCTAAGAGCTGTGAGTCTCTCTGGGTAAGCCTCTAAGAGCTGTGAGTCTCTCTGGGTAAGTCTCTAAGAGCTGTGAGTCTCTCTGGGTAAGTCTCTAAGAGATGTGAGTCTCTCTGGGTTTGATTACAGCTGTGAGTCTCTCTGGGTAAGTCTCTAAGAGCTGTGAGTCTCTCTGGGTAAGCCTCTAAGAGCTGTGAGTCTCTCTGGGTAAGTCTCTAAGAGCTGTGAGTCTCTCTGGGTAAGTCTCTAAGAGCTGTGAGTCTCTCTGCGTAAGTCTCTAAGAGCTGTGAGTCTCTCTGGGTAAGCCTCTAAGAGCTGTGAGTCTCTCTGGGTAAGTCTCTAAGAGCTGTGAGTCTCTCTGCGTAAGTCTCTAAGAGCTGTGAGTCTCTCTGGGTAAGCCTCTAAGAGCTGTGAGTCTCTCTGGGTAAGTCTCTAAGAGCTGTGAGTCTCTCTGGGTAAGTCTCTAAGAGATGTGAGTCTCTCTGGGTAAGCCTCTAAGAGCTGTGAGTCTCTCTGGGTAAGTCTCTAAGAGCTGTGAGTCTCTCTGGGTAAGTCTCTAAGAGATGTGAGTCTCTCTGGCTTTGATTACAGCTGTGAGTCTCTCTGGGTAAGTCTCTAAGAGCTGTGAGTCTCTCTGGGTAAGCCTCTAAGAGCTGTGAGTCTCTCTGCGTAAGTCTCTAAGAGCTGTGAGTCTCTCTGGGTAAGCCTCTAAGAGCTGTAAGTCTCTCTGGGTAAGTCTCTAAGAGCTGTGAGTCTCTCTGGGTAAGTCTCTAAGAGCTGTGAGTCTCTCTGGGTAAGTCTCTAAGAGCTGTGAGTCTCTCTGGGTAAGTCTCTAAGAGCTGTGAGTCTCTCTCCGTAAGTCTCTAAGAGCTGTGAGTCTCTCTGGGTAAGCCTCTAAGAGCTGTGAGTCTCTCTGGGTAAGTCTCTAAGAGCTGTGAGTCTCTCTGCGTAAGTCTCTAAGAGCTGTGAGTCTCTCTGGGTAAACCTCTAAGAGCTGTGAGTCTCTCTGGGTAAGTCTCTAAGAGCTGTGAGTCTCTCTGCGTAAGTCTCTAAGAGCTGTGAGTCTCTCTGGGTAAGCCTCTAAGAGCTGTGAGTCTCTCTGGGTAAGTCTCTAAGAGCTGTGAGTCTCTCTGCGTAAGTCTCTAAGAGCTGTGAGTCTCTCTGGGTAAGCCTCTAAGAGCTGTGAGTCTCTCTGGGTAAGTCTCTAAGAGCTGTGAGTCTCTCTGGGTAAGTCTCTAAGAGATGTGAGTCTCTCTGGCTTTGATTACAGCTGTGAGTCTCTCTGGGTAAGTCTCTAAGAGCTGTGAGTCTCTCTGGGTAAGCCTCTAAGAGCTGTGAGTCTCTCTGCGTAAGTCTCTAAGAGCTGTGAGTCTCTCTGGGTAAGCCTCTAAGAGCTGTGAGTCTCTCTGGGTAAGCCTCTAAGAGCTGTGAGTCTCTCTGGGTAAGTCTCTAAGAGCTGTGAGTCTCTCTGGGTAAGTCTCTAAGAGATGTGAGTCTCTCTGGGTTTGATTACAGCTGTGAGTCTCCCTGGGTAAGTCTCTAAGAGCTGTGAGTCTCTCTGGGTAAGCCTCTAAGAGCTGTGAGTCTCTCTGCGTAAGTCTCTAAGAGCTGTGAGTCTCTCTGGGTAAGCCTCTAAGAGCTGTGAGTCTCTCTGGGTAAGTCTCTAAGAGCTGTGAGTCTCTCTGGGTAAGTCTCTAAGAGCTGTGAGTCTCTCTGCGTAAGTCTCTAAGAGCTGTGAGTCTCTCTGGGTAAGCCTCTAAGAGCTGTGAGTCTCTCTGGGTAAGTCTCTAAGAGCTGTGAGTCTCTCTGCGTAAGTCTCTAAGAGCTGTGAGTCTCTCTGGGTAAGCCTCTAAGAGCTGTGAGTCTCTCTGGGTAAGTCTCTAAGAGCTGTGAGTCTCTCTGGGTAAGTCTCTAAGAGATGTGAGTCTCTCTGGGTAAGCCTCTAAGAGCTGTGAGTCTCTCTGGGTAAGTCTCTAAGAGCTGTGAGTCTCTCTGGGTAAGTCTCTAAGAGATGTGAGTCTCTCTGGCTTTGATTACAGCTGTGAGTCTCTCTGGGTAAGTCTCTAAGAGCTGTGAGTCTCTCTGGGTAAGCCTCTAAGAGCTGTGAGTCTCTCTGCGTAAGTCTCTAAGAGCTGTGAGTCTCTCTGGGTAAGCCTCTAAGAGCTGTAAGTCTCTCTGGGTAAGTCTCTAAGAGCTGTGAGTCTCTCTGGGTAAGTCTCTAAGAGCTGTGAGTCTCTCTGGGTAAGTCTCTAAGAGCTGTGAGTCTCTCTGGGTAAGTCTCTAAGAGCTGTGAGTCTCTCTCCGTAAGTCTCTAAGAGCTGTGAGTCTCTCTGGGTAAGCCTCTAAGAGCTGTGAGTCTCTCTGGGTAAGTCTCTAAGAGCTGTGAGTCTCTCTGCGTAAGTCTCTAAGAGCTGTGAGTCTCTCTGGGTAAACCTCTAAGAGCTGTGAGTCTCTCTGGGTAAGTCTCTAAGAGCTGTGAGTCTCTCTGCGTAAGTCTCTAAGAGCTGTGAGTCTCTCTGGCTGTAAGCCTCTAAGAGCTGTGAGTCTCTCTGGGTAAGTCTCTAAGAGCTGTGAGTCTCTCTGCGTAAGTCTCTAAGAGCTGTGAGTCTCTCTGCGTAAGCCTCTAAGAGCTGTGAGTCTCTCTGGGTAAGTCTCTAAGAGCTGTGAGTCTCTCTGCGTAAGTCTCTAAGAGCTGTGAGTCTCTCTGGGTAAGCCTCTAAGAGCTGTGAGTCTCTCTGGGTAAGTCTCTAAGAGCTGTGAGTCTCTCTGGGTAAGCCTCTAAGAGCTGTGAGTCTCTCTGGGTAAGTCTCTAAGAGCTGTGAGTCTCTGGGTAAGTCTCTAAGAGCTGTGAGTCTCTCTGGGTAAGTCTCTAAGAGCTGTGAGTCTCTCTGCGTAAGCCTCTAAGAGCTGTGAGTCTCTCTGGGTAAGCCTCTAAGAGCTGTGAGTCTCTCTGGGTAAGTCTCTAAGAGCTGTGAGTCTCTCTGCGTAAGTCTCTAAGAGCTGTGAGTCTCTCTGGGTAAGTCTCTAAGAGCTGTGAGTCTCTCTGGGTAAGTCTCTAAGAGCTGTGAGTCTCTCTGGGTAAGTCTCTAAGAGCTGTGAGTTTCTCTGGGTAAGTCTCTAAGAGATGTGAGTCTCTCTGGGTAAGCCTCTAAGAGCTGTGAGTCTCTCTGGGTAAGTCTCTAAGAGCTGTGAGTCTCTCTGGGTAAGTCTCTAAGAGATGTGAGTCTCTCTGGCTTTGATTACAGCTGTGAGTCTCTCTGGGTAAGTCTCTAAGAGCTGTGAGTCTCTCTGGGTAAGCCTCTAAGAGCTGTGAGTCTCTCTGCGTAAGTCTCTAAGAGCTGTGAGTCTCTCTGGGTAAGCCTCTAAGAGCTGTGAGTCTCTCTGGGTAAGTCTCTAAGAGCTGTGAGTCTCTCTGGGTAAGTCTCTAAGAGCTGTGAGTCTCTCTGGGTAAGTCTCTAAGAGCTGTGAGTCTCTCTGGGTAAGTCTCTAAGAGCTGTGAGTCTCTCTCCGTAAGTCTCTAAGAGCTGTGAGTCTCTCTGGGTAAGCCTCTAAGAGCTGTGAGTCTCTCTGGGTAAGTCTCTAAGAGCTGTGAGTCTCTCTGCGTAAGTCTCTAAGAGCTGTGAGTCTCTCTGGGTAAACCTCTAAGAGCTGTGAGTCTCTCTGGGTAAGTCTCTAAGAGCTGTGAGTCTCTCTGGGTAAGCCTCTAAGAGCTGTGAGTCTCTCTGGGTAAGTCTCTAAGAGATGTGAGTCTCTCTGGGTAAGCCTCTAAGAGCTGTGAGTCTCTCTGGGTAAGTCTCTAAGAGCTGTGAGTCTCTGGGTAAGTCTCTAAGAGCTGTGAGTCTCTCTGGGTAAGTCTCTAAGAGCTGTGAGTCTCTCTGCGTAAGCCTCTAAGAGCTGTGAGTCTCTCTGGGTAAGTCTCTAAGAGCTGTGAGTATATTTGGCCATGTGTTTTAGGTTATTATCCTGCTGAAAGGTGAATTCATGTCTCAGTGTCTGGTGGAAAACAGACTGAACCAGGTTTTCCTCTAGGATTTTTCCTGTGCTTAGCTCCATTCAGTTTCTGTTTTTCTCCTGAACCACCCGCCCCCAGTAATGTGTTCTATTGGATTTGCCCCAAACATTCAGGACAAAAAGTTCATTGTTTTTCCACAATCAATTTTTGCAGTATTACTTAAGCAACTTGTTGCAAACAGGAAGCTTGTTTTTGATTTTTTAAATTCTGTACAGGCTTCATTCTTATGGAGTATGTGGAGTATCTACAATGTTGTTTATCCATCCTCAGTTTTTTCCTATCACAGCCATTAAACTCTAACTGTTTTAAATTTGCTATTGTCATCATGGTAAAATCCCTGACTGGTTTCCTTCCTCTCCAGCAACTGAGTTAGGAAGGACGCGTGTATCTTTGTAGTGACTGGGTGTATTAATACACCATCCAAAGTGTAATTAATAACTTCACCCTGCTCAAAGGGATATTCAAAGTCCAGAACAGACAATGGGAGGCACACGGTACTACAGTACATGGAACCATGGCTACAACTCTATTCCACATCAGGTAACTGATGCAAGCAGTAGGATTAGATTTAAAAAACAGATTAAAATACACCTTATGGAACAACGGGGGCTGTGAAGATACAGGCACAGACACATGATAACACACACACGTACATATGGATTTTGTATTGTAGATATGTGATAGTAGACCTGAGGGAACACACTTAATATGTTGTGAACAGTGTAATGAAATGTAATGTCATATTCTTTATGTATATAACTATCTTAATGTTCTGGAACCCGGAAGGAGAAGCTGCTGCTTTGGCAGCTAATGGGGAGCCTCAATAAATACAAATGTCTACTTTTTTAAAGTTGTACCCTTCTACCAATAGGTGCCCTTCTCTATGAGGCATTGGAAAACCTCTTTGGTCTTTGTGGTTGAATCTGTGTTTTAAATTCATTGGTTGAACGAAGGACCTTATATAATTGTGTGTGGGGGGTACAGAGGGGAGGTAGTTATTCAAAAACCGTGTTAAAACACTATTATCCCACACAGAGTGAGTCCATGCAACTTATGTGAATTGTTAAGAACATGTTTACTCCTAAAAATGTGGAAAAACATAATTCCTCTTTGATGTTACTCAGGCCAGCAGCATACCACCCTGCATACCACTGCTGGCTTGCTTCTGAAGCTAAGCAGGGTTGGTCCTGGTCAGTTCCTGGATGGGAGACCAGATGCTGCTGGAAGTGGTGTTGGAGGGCCAGTAGGAGGCACTCTTTCCTCTGGTCTAAAAAAATATCCCAATGCCCCAGGGCAGTGATTGGGGACCCTGCCCTGCGTAGGGTGCTGACTTTTGGATGGCACGTTAAACGGGTGTCCTGACTCTCTGAGGTCATTAAAGATCCCATGGCACCTATTGTAAGAGTAGGGGTGTTAACCCGTGTGTCCTGACTCTCTGAGGTCATTAAAGATCCCATGGCACCTATTGTAAGAGTAGGGGTGTTAACCCGTGTGTCCTGGCTAAATTCCCAATCGGACCCTCAAACCATCATGGTCACCTAATAATCCCCAGTTTACAATTGGCTCATTCATCCCCTGTAACTATTCCCCAGGTCTTTGCTGCAAATAAAAATGTGTTCTCAGTCAACTTACTTGGAAAAATAATAGATAAATGGGGTAATGAGTAGGCCAGTGACAAAACAATCTCTATTTAATACATTTTAGAATAAGGCTGTAATGTAACAAGATGTGGGAAAAGTCAAGGAATGTGAACACTTTCTGAAGGCACTGTCCATGCAGATGTGAACATGCAAACACACAGGACCACTAGTAACACAGCGCCAGGATGTGACTGCAGTCCTCTGTCCTGTCGCACTTCACACAAACACACAGGACCACTAGTAACACAGCGCCAGGATGTGACTGCAGTCCTCTGTCCTGTCGCACTTCACACATTTGCACAGGGATGCATCCACCCAAACACACACCTCTTTGTGCAATGCTGTCAGATTGTGTCTGCTCAGTTGGAAAATGAGATAAGAGGGAAAAGAATGAATGAATGAAGATAAATAATGATTTTTAGTCGCATTGAAAATATGTTCTAGCCATGTTATAGGGACGTTCAGGTTGGATTTCTCCTGGGCTAAAGGACCCAAAGACATATCAACTGAATCTTTTCTGTTTAGAGTTGAGAGACAACTTTTCAAGTCTGTGTTTCAAAACAGAGGGTATAGTTAGTGTCTCTCTGTGTCAGTCAGTTAGTGGTATGTGATATCAACACCCCCTCTAATCAATACGGATTGATTAGTGGTTGTAGATGGCTCTCTGTGGGTCGATAAGGAGACACTTTCTGTCCAGCAGATAATTGTCTTACCACTCTCATTAGAGGAAAAGAGAAAGGCAGAGGAGAGAGAGAGAGAGAGAGAGAGAGAGAGAAGCTGGGGGTGGTAATATGTCCATTCTGATTTAAGATGCGTAGAAAATGGTGTAATAGTGTAAATGGTCCATTCTGGGTGCAGCAGAAAACCTACTTCTCTTAGATTGCATTTGGCTTCAGTGGAACAATACATTATTATCTCTTCATCACCTGATATCTACCAGGGTGTTTATCAATGAAATAATTGATGGACAAACACAATCACAGACTGGTGCCAAGTGCCCCCCCACACACACTTTCCATTCTTGGGCATAAGTGCACTGGAAACTAGGTAATTGAGATTAGAGTTGGAGACACCAAAGGAGAGAAGACATCAATGTTTTGCATTAATAAATCAGTTCATTTAAAATAATGTTACAATTCATTACAATAAGTCAATAAGTTAAATTACTAAATGAGAAGTGAGTACACCATTTTGCCAGAAAAATCTTTCATAGAAAAACAACAAATGCATGTTAAGCCCACATTAATACTTATACCGCACAAGGAGACCATTTTTGAGATCTGGGAAAAATCTCAAATACTATTTTTGGGAGGGTCTAGTTGCCCTTTAAAATAATTAAGCAAAATACCATGTGGCTCGCAGTGTCTGTACTCTACAATGTAGGCCTACAGTAGAGTACATGTGATTGCAGAGTTTTCAAAAGAAATGCCCTCCAGATTGATACAAATCATAATTATCATGTATGCCTAATTTGCAGTAAACATTTAAAGATGCACTATACAGAAATAGCTCTGCCATTTCCTGGTTGCTAAAATTCTAAGTTTGCCTAATTTCAGTTTGTGACAAAACAATAAGTAATTATACAGTCTTTGTATATTCTCAACCTCTATGAACTTGGGTCGACCAAATTTACATATTGCAGCTTTAATTAGGACGTTTTCCTTGGGAAAGCATTTGGAAATGTTCATTCAAAACAGCACATGATGACTGAATTGAGCACTGCAAAGATTCAACCAAGACTTTGGACCAAACTGTTTCAGGAACTCGTTTGCTTACCCATCGTTTCTTGATTTGATTCATTATTCCTTTATTTAACTAGGCAAGTCCTACCTACCCGACCAGCTGTGAGCTGCTCCATGGGACAACCAGCTGCGGCTCTTACTGCTATGATATTCAGCTGAAACGTGGCAGCGCATGTGAATATATTACACGTGCTTTACGATTGTGTAGGCTACTTTCTCTATTGTACCACATACTTGATACCGTTTATACCACCACTACACTACTTGGATACAGATCAGTGGGAATTAAGAAGTAACTATACCCAATGTCCACTGAACAAAAGTCGGTTTTGTGCATATTTATTTTACTGAACCTTTATTTAAACCTCTGTGGGGTTTAGGGCGTATACCTACTACACCACTGTTTAAACCTCTGTGGGGTTTAGGGCGTATACCTACTACACCACTGTTTAAACCTCTGTGGGGTTTAGGGCGTATACCTCCGTGTAGCTCCTACTACACCACTGTTTAAACCTCTGTGGGGTTTAGAGCGTATACCTCCGTGTAGCTCCTACTGCACCACTGTTTAAACCTCTGTGGGGTTTAGGGCGTATACCTACTACACCACTGTTTAAACCTCTGTGGGGTTTAGAGCGTATACCTCCGTGTAGCTCCTACTGCACCACTGTTTAAACCTCTGTGGGGTTTAGGGCGTATACCTACTACACCACTGTATAAACCTCTGTGGGGTTTAGAGCGTATACCTCCGTGTAGCTCCTACTACACCACTGTTTAAACCTCTGTGGGGTTTAGAGCGTATACCTAATATATAATAATATATGCCATTTAGCAGACGCTTTTATCCAAAGCGACTTACAGTCATGTGTGCATACATTCTATGTGTGGGTGGTCCCGGGGATCGAACCCACTACCCTGGCGTTACAAGCGCCATGCTCTACCAACTGAGCTACAGAAGGACCTCCGTGTAGCTCCTACTGCACCACTGTTTAAACCTCTGTGGGGTTTAGGGCGTATACCTACTACACCACTGTATAAACCTCTGTGGGGTTTAGGGCGTATACCTACTACACCACTGTATAAACCTCTGTGGGGTTTAGGGCGTATACCTACTACACCACTGTATAAACCTCTGTGGGGTTTAGGGCGTATACCTACTACACCACTGTATAAACCTCTGTGGGGTTTAGGGTGTATACCTCCGTGTAGCTCCTACTACACCACTGTTTAAACCTCTGTGGGGTTTAGGGCGCATACCTCCGTGTAGCTCCTACTACACCACTGTTTAAACCTCTGTGGGGTTTAGGGCGTATACCTACTCCACCACTGTATAAACCTCTGTGGGGTTTAGGGCGTATACCTACTACACCACTGTATAAACCTCTGTGGGGTTTAGGGCGTATACCTACTACACCACTGTATAAACCTCTGTGGGGTTTAGGGCGTATACCTACTACACCACTGTATAAACCTCTGTGGGGTTTAGGGTGTATACCTCCGTGTAGCTCCTACTACACCACTGTTTAAACCTCTGTGGGGTTTAGGGCGCATACCTCCGTGTAGCTCCTACTACACCACTGTTTAAACCTCTGTGGGGTTTAGGGCGTATACCTACTCCACCACTGTATAAACCTCTGTGGGGTTTAGGGCGTATACCTCCGTGTAGCTCCTACTACACCACTGTTTAAACCTCTGTGGGGTTTAGGGCGTATACCTCAGTGTAGCTCCTACTACACCACTGTTTAAACCTCTGTGGGGTTTAGGGCGTATACCTCCGTGTAGCTCCTACTACACCACTGTTTAAACCTCTGTCAAATCAAATCAAATCAAATCAAATTTATTTATATAGCCCTTCGTACATCAGCTGATATCTCAAAGTGCTGTACAGAAACCCAGCCTAAAACCCCAAACAGCAAACAATGCAGGTGTAAAAGCACGGTGGCTAGGAAAAACTCCCTAGAAAGGCCAAAACCTAGGAAGAAACCTAGAGAGGAACCGGGCTATGTGGGGTGGCCAGTCCTCTTCTGGCTGTGCCGGGTAGAGATTATAACAGAACATGACCAAGATGTTCAAATGTTCATAAATGACCAGCATGGTCGAATAATAATAAGGCAGAACAGTTGAAACTGGAGCAGCAGCAGTCAGGTGGAATGGGGACAGCAAGGAGCCATCATGTCAGGTAGTCCTGGGGCACTGTCCTAGGGCTCAGGTCCTCCGAGAGAGAGAGAAAGAAAGAGAGAATTAGAGAGAGCATATGTGGGGTGGCCAGTCCTCTTTTGGCTGTGCCGGGTGGAGATTATAACAGAACGTGGCCAAGATGTTCAAATGTTCATAAATGACCCAGCATGGTTGAATAATAGTAAGGCAGAACAGTTGAAACTGGAGCAGGAGCATGGCCAGGTGGACGGGACAGCAAGGAGTCCTCATGTCAGGTAGTCCTGGGACATGGTCCTAGGGCCCAGGCCAGTTGAAACTGGAGCAGCAGCATGGCCAGGTGGACTGGGGACAGCAAGGAGTCATCATGTCAGGTAGTCCTGGGGCATGGTCCTAGGGCTCAGGTCCTCCGAGAGAGAGAAAGAAAGAGAGAAGGAGAGAATTAGAGAACGCACACTTAGATTCACACAGGACACCGAATAGGACAGGAGAAGTACTCCAGATATAACAAACTGACCCTAGCCCCTCTGTGGGGTTTAGGGCGTATACCTCAGTGTAGCTCCTACTGCACCACTGTTTAAACCTCTGTGGGGTTTAGGGCGTATACCTCCGTGTAGCTCCTACTACACCACTGTTTAAACCTCTGTGGGGTTTAGGCGTATACCTACTGCACCACTGTATAAACCTCTGTGGGGTTTAGGCGTATACCTCCATGTAGCTCCTACTACACCACTGTTTAAACCTCTGTGGGGTTTAGGCGTATACCTACTACACCACTGTTTAAACCTCTGTGGGGTTTAGAGCGTATACCTCTGTGTAGTTCCTACTACACCACTGTTTAAACCTCTGTGGGGTTTAGGGTGTATACCTCCATGTAGCTCCTACTACACCACTGTTTAAACCTCTGTGGGGTTTAGGGCGTATACCTACTACACCACTGTTTAAACCTCTGTGGGGTTTAGGGCGCATACCTCCGTGTAGCTCCTACTACACCACTGTTTAAACCTCTGTGGGGTTTAGGGCGTATACCTACTCCACCACTGTATAAACCTCTGTGGGGTTTAGGGCGTATACCTCCGTGTAGCTCCTACTACACCACTGTTTAAACCTCTGTGGGGTTTAGGGCGTATACCTCAGTGTAGCTCCTACTACACCACTGTTTAAACCTCTGTGGGGTTTAGGGCGTATACCTCCGTGTAGCTCCTACTACACCACTGTTTAAACCTCTGTGGGGTTTAGGGCGTATACCTCAGTGTAGCTCCTACTGCACCACTGTTTAAACCTCTGTGGGGTTTAGGGCGTATACCTCCGTGTAGCTCCTACTACACCACTGTTTAAACCTCTGTGGGGTTTAGGGCGTATACCTACTGCACCACTGTATAAACCTCTGTGGGGTTTAGGGCGTATACCTCCATGTAGCTCCTACTACACCACTGTTTAAACCTCTGTGGGGTTTAGGGCGTATACCTACTACACCACTGTTTAAACCTCTGTGGGGTTTAGAGCGTATACCTCTGTGTAGTTCCTACTACACCACTGTTTAAACCTCTGTGGGGTTTAGGGTGTATACCTCCATGTAGCTCCTACTACACCACTGTTTAAACCTCTGTGGGGTTTAGGGCGTATACCTACTGCACCACTGTATAAACCTCTGTGGGGTTTAGGGCGTATACCTCCGTGTAGCTCCTACTACACCACTGTTTAAACCTCTGTGGGGTTTAGGGCGTATACCTACTGCACCACTGTATAAACCTCTGTGGGGTTTAGGGTGTATACCTCCGTGTAGCTCCTACTACACCACTGGGAAACTCTGATGTAGGTTAACACTGCATTTAAAGATGTGTGTGGTGTTGCATCAGCATCCAATGATAACATCCACCAGATATTGAATCAGGTGTGTTACTGCTTGGCTGGGGCAAAAGCCTGCACCCACGGGCCCTCTGTTAGAATACTGGCCAGCCCTGTTCTATAGGAACTGATCTAGTGTTTTTCAGTGGGAGGGAGACCCCTGCAGGTCGTTCTGAGTACTGCAGCTTCAGATACACAAGGACCAATATATCAATTGAACCAAAGACTCACCTAAACCAACACCATAGACATATCCTACAGACTGACAATCACAGTGTGTTTCTAAAGCATCACACCTTTTCTCAAGAACAGAAAGACACAAAACATGTAAATCGAGATGCACTTCTGAGTTCAGTGTTATGAACCCACAGTTAGGCATCAGCAGAACAGAAAACTTAGCATAGAATGAATACATATTGAGCTTAACGTGGTCAACATCTTACAGGGTTCTTTTTGTGCTATTCGGTCCAATGTCTGAAATGTCCACATTAAAAATGATATTTATATATCTTTAGGAGGTACACAAAACACACAGGTGAAGTAAACATGTTCCTTGTTCAGGTATCTGTCAAAATGGCAGAATACTTTCCTGGGATCCAATTCCTACATGATGAGCATTCTGTGTGTGTGTGTCTGTTTTAATGAGAAGGTTTGTGTATTCAAAAATGGCTTCAGGGCAATTTCAGCATCTGTAAACCGAAACAGAACCAGCAGCTGAAACACACATGCTACCCTTGGTTCTGCTCGGCCCAATAGTCACAAATAAAGGAAGTGTATGGTGTCTCTCTCTCTGTGTCTGTAATAGTCTCTTCAGTAGATCTCTTTGAAATGGAGATAGTGGCTACAAACAGGAGATAATATCCATATGTCAATCGGTCTGTGTGGTTCATATGAGTCCAGTCTCTTGTATCATGTGGCCGGTTCCCTCCGTCTGTCTGTCGAGACTCATTCTGGGAGTTCAGTTCAGAGTCAGAGAGAAGGGTTGTTTCTACCTCCAGGGTTCCAACCTAGACTCTCACAGCTGTCCATAATCAGTCCACACACACACACACACACACACACACACACACACACACACACACACTTCCTGTGAACTTTTCAGATGAGTCTCCTCAGTCCATCACTACAGGCCGTTTCCTCTTTTAGAACAGGTTCTGTTCCATCATTACTAGCCGTTTCCTCTTTTAGAACAGGTTCTGTTCCATCACCACCAGCCGTTTCCTCTATTAGAAAAGGTTCTGTTCCAACACCAGCCGTTTCCTCTTTTAGAACAGGTTCTGTTCTATCACCACCAGCCGTTTCCTCTATTAGAAAAGGTTCTGTTGCAACACCACCAGCCGTTTCCTCTTTTAGAACAGGTTCTGTTTCATCACCACCAGCCATTTCCTCTTTTAGAACAGGTTCTGTTCCATCACCACCAGCCATTTCCTCTTTTAGAAAAGGTTCTGTTCCATCACCACCAGCCATTTCCTCTTTTAGAACAGGTTCTGTTCCATCACCACCAGCCATTTCCTCTTTTAGAACAGGTTCTGTTCCATCACCACCAGCCATTTCCTCTTTTAGAACAGGTTCTGTTCCATCACCACCAGCCATTTCCTCTTTTATAACAGGTTCTGTTCCATCATCTGTATCCCTCTTTTGTTCTCTTCTTCCACTGCACTGTGTTCCATTCCAGAGCACTCCAAAGTGGCCACAAAACACCCGATGGCCTTGCACGTTTCAAATCCCTTGTCCAATATCGTCCCAGAGAACCATCTCCTTCATCCAATCCCACCACAAGATGTTAGCCTCCTTAGCCAATAGTCACAGGTCTCCATGGAGTTTTGACCAACGAGGTGATGCGATGTATGAAGGCATGTATCTAAGTCTTTAGAGTTACTTATTCACCTGTACAAACCTGCTATATGTTTCTACTGTAGCTTCCTGTTGGCTTGTGTTTATATTGTGTGCTTGGGGTGTATTCAAGGGTTCATGGTGAATAACAGCTTAAGTTGTAGTGTGCGTCATTGTTTCTCCTTCAGTCAGTCCAGAAGTTGTTCATTTGTAGTTTGATGGTGTGTGGTGGTTGTTGATCTGTAGTTGCTGTTATTGGTATGTAGAAGTTGTAGTTTGTTGGTTTGTAGTTGGTGTAGTAGTAGTTGTGCGAGGACAGGTAGTGGTGGTAGTTCCGGGCCGAACCAGACCAGAGGGACGGATGAAGGAGAGCATATTTATGAGGTGATGATCTCTCCTCCTAGGTGCCTCCATCCCTTCTGTGTCTCAACAGCTGGAAGATATTCTGAAACAGACACACGGCTCAGGAAACAACAACATGCGCAGGCTGGCAAAAATGCACAATATGAACACACACACACACACACACGCACACGCACACGCACACGCACACGCACAGGCCGCTGCTGCTGTACCAGAGACAGAGCCAGCCAAAGCCTTACCTTGCTACACATACCTTCTTTACTGCAGTTCTTATTGTCCTTATCCACAGCCTCCTCTTCCACCTGGAGACACACAATATTACACAACATTCTCAAACAATATCAGTGGACAACATTCCAAAGATATTAGCCAGTGAAATGTGCAGTATAAGACTGCTGGTTAGCCAGTAGACAGTACATGGCAGTATAAGACTGCTGTTTAGCCAGTACATGGCAGCATAAGACTGCTGTTTAGCCAGTAGACAGTACATGGCAGTATAAGACTGCTGGTTAGCCAGTAGACAGTACATGGCAGCATAAGACTGCTGGTTAGCCAGTAGACAGTACATGGCAGCATAAGACTGCTGGTTAGCCAGTAGACAGTACATGGCAGCATAAGACTGCTGGTTAGCCAGTAGACAGTACATGGCAGCATAAGACTGCTGGTTAGCCAGTAGACAGTACATGGCAGCATAAGACTGCTGGTTAGCCAGTAGACAGTACATGGCAGCATAAGACTGCTGGTTAGCCAGTAGACAGTACATGGCAGCATAAGACTGCTGGTTAGCCAGTAGACAGTACATGGCAGCATAAGACTGCTGGTTAGCCAGTAGACAGTACATGGCAGCATAAGACTGCTGGTTAGCCAGTAGACAGTACATGGCAGCATAAGACTGCTGGTTAGCCAGTAGACAGTACATGGCAGCATAAGACTGCTGGTTAGCCAGTAGACAGTACATAGCAGCATAAGACTGCTGGTTAGCCAGTAGACAGTACATGGCAGCATAAGACTGCTGGTTAGCCAGTAGACAGTACATGGCAGCATAAGACTGCTGGTTAGCCAGTAGACAGTACATGGCAGCATAAGACTGCTGGTTAGCCAGTAGACAGTACATGGCAGCATAAGACTGCTGGTTAGCCAGTAGACAGTACATGGCAGCATAAGACTGCTGGTTAGCCAGTAGACAGTACATGGCAGCATAAGACTGCTGGGTAGCCAGTAGACAGTACATGGCAGCATAAGACTGCTGGTTAGCCAGTAGACAGTACATGGCAGCATAAGACTGCTGGTTAGCCAGTAGACAGTACATGGCAGCATAAGACTGCTGGTTAGCCAGTAGACAGTACATGGCAGCATAAGACTGCTGGTTAGCCAGTAGACAGTACATGGCAGCATAAGACTGCTGGTTAGCCAGTAGACAGTACATGGCAGCATAAGACTGCTGGGTAGCCAGTAGACAGTACATGGCAGCATAAGACTGCTGGTTAGCCAGTAGACAGTACATGGCAGCATAAGACTGCTGGGTAGCCAGTAGACAGTACATGGCAGCATAAGACTGCTGGGTAGCCAGTAGACAGTACATGGCAGCATAAGACTGCTGGTTAGCCAGTAGACAGTACATGGCAGCATAAGACTGCTGGTTAGCCAGTAGACAGTACATGGCAGCATAAGACTGCTGGTTAGCCAGTAGACAGTACATGGCAGCATAAGACTGCTGGTTAGCCAGTAGACAGTACATGGCAGTATAAGACTGCTGGTTAGCCAGTAGACAGTACATGGCAGCATAAGACTGCTGGTTAGCCAGTAGACAGTACATGGCAGCATAAGACTTCTGGTTAGCCAGTAGACAGTACATGGCAGCATAAGACTGCAGCCAGTAGACAGTACATGGCAGTATAAGACTGCTGGTTAGCCAGTAGACAGTACATGGCAGCATAAGACTGCTGGTTAGCCAGTAGACAGTACATGGCAGTATAAGACTGCTGGTTAGCCAGTAGACAGTACATGGCAGCATAAGACTGCTGGTTAGCCAGTAGACAGTACATGACAGCATAAGACTGCTGGCCAGCATAATGGCACATAAGACTGCTGGTTAGCCAGTAGACAGTACATGGCAGCATAAGACTGCTGGTTAGCCAGTATACAGTACATGGCAGCATAAGACTGCTGGTTAGCCAGTAGACAGTACATGGCAGCATAAGACTGCTGGTTAGCCAGTAGACAGTACATGGCAGCATAAGACTGCTGGTTAGCCAGTAGACAGTACATGGCAGTATAAGACTGCTGGTTAGCCAGTAGACAGTACATGGCAGTATAAGACTGCTGGTTAGCCAGTAGACAGTACATGGCAGTATAAGACTGCTGGTTAGCCAGTAGACAGTACATGGCAGTATAAGACTGCTGGGTAGCCAGTAGACAGTACATGGCAGCATAAGACTGCTGTTTAGCCAGTAGACAGTACATGGCAGTATAAGACTGCTGGTTAGCCAGTAGACAGTACATGGCAGTATAAGACTGCTGGTTAGCCAGTAGACAGTACATGGCAGTATAAGACTGCTGGGTAGCCAGTAGACAGTACATGGCAGTATAAGACTGCTGGGTAGCCAGTAGACAGTACATGGCAGTATAAGACTGCTGGGTAGCCAGTAGACAGTACATGGCAGCATAAGACTGCTGGTTAGCCAGTATACAGTACATGGCAGCATAAGACTGCTGGTTAGCCAGTAGACAGTACATGGCAGTATAAGACTGCTGGGTAGCCAGTAGACAGTACATGGCAGTATAAGACTGCTGGTTAGCCAGTAGACAGTACATGGCAGTATAAGACTGCTGGGTAGCCAGTAGACAGTACATGGCAGCATAAGACTGCTGGTTAGCCAGTAGACAGTACATGGCAGCATAAGACTGCTGGTTAGCCAGTAGACAGTACATGGCAGCATAAGACTGCTGGTTAGCCAGTAGACAGTACATGGCAGCATAAGACTGCTGGTTAGCCAGTAGACAGTACATGGCAGCATAAGACTGCTGGTTAGCCAGTAGACAGTACATGGCAGCATAAGACTGCTGGTTAGCCAGTATACAGTACATGGCAGCATAAGACTTTTGGTTAGCCAGTAGACAGTACATGGCAGCATAAGACTGCTGGTTAGCCAGTAGACAGTACATGGCAGTATAAGACTGCTGGGTAGCCAGTAGACAGTACATGGCAGCATAAGACTGCTGGTTAGCCAGTAGACAGTACATGGCAGCATAAGACTGCTGGTTAGCCAGTAGACAGTACATGGCAGCATAAGACTGCTGGTTAGCCAGTAGACAGTACATGGCAGCATAAGACTGCTGGTTAGCCAGTAGACAGTACATGGCAGCATAAGACTGCTGGTTAGCCAGTAGACAGTACATGGCAGCATAAGACTGCTGGGTAGCCAGTAGACAGTACATGGCAGTATAAGACTGCTGGGTAGCCAGTAGACAGTACATGGCAGCATAAGACTGCTGGGTAGCCAGTAGACAGTACATGGCAGCATAAGACTGCTGGTTAGCCAGTAGACAGTACATGGCAGCATAAGACTGCTGGTTAGCCAGTAGACAGTACATGGCAGCATAAGACTGCTGGTTAGCCAGTAGACAGTACATGGCAGCATAAGACTGCTGGTTAGCCAGTAGACAGTACATGGCAGCATAAGACTGCTGGTTAGCCAGTAGACAGTACATGGCAGCATAAGACTGCTGGTTAGCCAGTAGACAGTACATGGCAGCATAAGACTGCTGGTTAGCCAGTAGACAGTACATGGCAGCATAAGACTGCTGGTTAGCCAGTAGACAGTACATGGCAGTATAAGACTGCTGGGACACTTGGCTCTGTCATAACCTCACATGGTCTCTCCTATCATTGCTATGCAGACGACACACAATTAATCTTCTCCTTTCCCCCTTCTGATGACCAGGTGGCGAATCGCATCTCTGCATGTCTGGCAGACATATCAGTGTGGATGACGGATCACCACCTCAAGCTGAACCTCGGCAAGACGGACCTGCTCTTCCTCCCGGGGAAGGACTGCCCGTTCCATGATCTCGCCATCACGGTTGACAACTCCATTGTGTCCTCTTCCCAGAGCGCTAAGAACCTTGGCGTGATCCTGGACAACACCCTGTCGTTCTCAACTAACATCAAGGCGGTGGCCCGTTCCTGTAGGTTCATGCTCTACAACATCCGCAGAGTACGACCCTGCCTCACACAGGAAGCGGCGCAGGTCCTAATCCAGGCACTTGTCATCTCCCGTCTGGATTACTGCAACTCGCTGTTGGCTGGGCTCCCTGCCTGTGCCATTAAACCCCTACAACTCATCCAGAACGCCGCAGCCCGTCTGGTGTTCAACCTTCCCAAGTTCTCTCACGTCACCCCGCTCCTCCGCTCTCTCCACTGGCTTCCAGTTGAAGCTCGCATCCGCTACAAGACCATGGTGCTTGCCTACGGAGCTGTGAGGGGAATGGCACCTCAGTACCTCCAGGCTCTGATCAGGCCCTACACCCAAACAAGGGCACTGCGTTCATCCACCTCTGGCCTGCTCGCCTCCCTACCACTGAGGAAGTACAGTTCCCGCTCAGCCCAGTCAAAACTGTTCGCTGCTCTGGCCCCCAATGGTGGAACAAACTCCCTCACGACGCCAGGACAGCGGAGTCAATCACCACCTTCCGGAGACACCTGAAACCCCACCTCTTTAAGGAATACCTAGGATAGGATAAAGTAATCCTTCTCACCCCCCTAAAAGATTTAGATGCACTATTGTAAAGTGGCTGTTCCACTGGATGTCATAAGGTGAATGCACCAATTTGTAAGTCGCTCTGGATAGGAGCGTCTGCTAAATGACTTAAATGTAAATGTAGACAGTACATGGCAGCATAAGACTGCTGGTTAGCCAGTAGACAGTACATGGCAGCATAAGACTGCTGGTTAGCCAGTAGACAGTACATGGCAGCATAAGACTTCTGGTTAGCCAGTAGACAGTACATGGCAGCATAAGACTGCTGGTTAGCCAGTAGACAGTACATGGCAGTATAAGACTGCTGGTTAGCCAGTAGACAGTACATGGCAGTATAAGACTGCTGGTTAGCCAGTATAAGACTGCTGTTTAGCCAGTAGACAGTACATGGCAGTATAAGACTGCTGGTTAGCCAGTAGGCAGTACATGGCAGTATACAACCCTCTTCTCACCTCTTTCCTCCACTTGAGTTCACAGAAGACTCTCTCAACGCACTCATGCAGGTAGTTGAACTGGACACAGGACACAGCACAACAAAGGGTTAACTCTCTGCACATTGATACATCATGTTCATACATTCGTTGGGACTCTCAAAAGGTGTGTACTGTGAGTGTGTGCGAGACTCACGTAGGGAGTAAAGATCTTGACCCAGCGAGGTTTCTTCTCTGCCCTGGCGTACTGGAAGCAGAAGGCCATGCCCTCCTCATCAGTGTCCCAGTGCTGCATCTCCACCCACTCAAACACGATCACCTGGTTCTGTTATAGAGAGACAAGGTCAACACACACACACACACACACACACACACACACACGTTCTCCATACCTCTAGCGTTCCCTCCTCTGTGCAGGCGTGCAGTTTAAAGTGGTGTATGCTGATGGCTGTGACAACGTGGCCTTTGCGTCGGGAGTCACAGGAGCAGTGTGGGAAGATGATCTCATTGTAGCCTTCACAGCCCCGTAACATACTGAGATACTGGGGGAAAGAGAGAACATTTAGGGGGTCAGACAACTGCTTCTAGAAACCATCCTGTTCCATGTCTATTTGGTCATATATGCCATGTATAAACCAAGTCTTACGCTACATGACCTAGTTTATTCCCATCTATTACAGCCCTACCCTTAACCAGAATGGAAGACCAGTAATGTGCTCCCTGACGAAGGCCATGCAGTTGAAACGTGTCAGAGTTTTAAATCTTTATTTCCATTGAACATGCCATACAAAAAAAGGCATTTTAATTCATTATCTGAAGAGGGCCTCGGTCCTCCTTTCTTTTTGACAGTCATGTACTGTACTTGCTCATTAGTTGTGACAGTAATGTCTGTTGTAGCATGGCCATCTAGTGACTAGAAGAGAGGCAGAGACAGACACTTACCATGGCCATCTAGTGACTAGAAGAGAGAGAGAGACACTAACCATGGTCATCTAGTGACTAGAAGAGAGAGAGACACTAACCATGGCCATCTAGTGACTAGAAGAGAGGCAGAGACAGACACTTACCATGGTCATCTAGTGACTAGAAGAGAGAGAGACACTAACCATGGCCATCTAGTGACGAGCAGAGAGGGAGAGAGACACTAACCATGGCCATCTAGTGACGAGCAGAGAGGGAGAGAGACACTAACCATGGCCATCTAGTGACTAGCAGAGAGGGAGAGACACTAACCATGGCCATCTAGCACTAGCAGAGGGAGAGAGACACTAAACATGGCCATCTAGTGACTAGAAGAGAGAGAGAGACACTAACCATGGTCATCTAGTGACTAGAAGAGAGAGAGAGACACTAACCATGGTCATCTAGTGACTAGCAGAGAGGGAGAGAGACACTAACCATGGCCATCTAGTGACTAGCAGAGAGGGAGAGAGAGAGACACTAACCATGGCCATCTAGTGACTAGCAGAGAGGGAGAGAGAGAGACACTAACCATGGCCATCTAGTGACTAGCAGAGAGGCAGAGAGAGACACTAACCATGGCCATCTAGTGACTAGCAGAGAGGGAGAGAGACACTAACCATGGCCATCTAGTGACGAGCAGAGAGGGAGAGAGACACTAACCATGGCCATCTAGCACTAGCAGAGAGGGAGAGAGACACTAACCATGGTCATCTAGTGACTAGAAGAGAGAGAGACACTAACCATGGCCATCTAGTGACGAGCAGAGAGGGAGAGAGACACTAACCATGGCCATCTAGCACTAGCAGAGAGGGAGAGAGACACTAACCATGGCCATCTAGTGACGAGCAGAGAGGGAGAGAGACACTAACCATGGCCATCTAGTGACTAGCAGAGAGGGAGAGACACTAACCATGGCCATCTAGTGACTAGAAGAGAGAGAGACACTAACCATGGCCATCTAGTGACGAGCAGAGAGGGAGAGAGACACTAACCATGGCCATCTAGCACTAGCAGAGAGGGAGAGAGACACTAACCATGGCCATCTAGTGACGAGCAGAGAGGGAGAGAGACACTAACCATGGCCATCTAGTGACTAGCAGAGAGGGAGAGACACTAACCATGGCCATCTAGCACTAGCAGAGGGAGAGAGACACTAACCATGGCCATCTAGTGACTAGCAGAGAGGCAGAGAGAGACACTAACCATGGCCATCTAGTGACGAGCAGAGGGAGAGAGACACTAACCATGGCCATCTAGTGACGAGCAGAGAGGGAGAGAGACACTAACCATGGACATCTAGTGACTAGAAGAGAGGCAGAGAGAGACACTAACCATGGCCATCTAGTGACGAGCAGAGAGGGAGAGAGACACTAACCATGGCCATCTAGTGACTAGAAGAGAGGCAGAGAGAGACACTTACCATGGTCATCTAGTGACTAGAAGAGAGGGAGAGAGACACTAACCATGGCCATCTAGTGACGAGCAGAGAGGGAGAGAGACATTAACCATGGCCATCTAGGACTAGCAGAGAGGGAGAGAGACACTTACCATGGTCATCTAGTGACGAGCAGAGAGGGAGAGAGACACTAACCATGGCCATCTAGGACTAGCAGAGAGGGAGAGAGACACTAACCATGGCCATCTAGTGACTAGAAGAGAGAGAGACACTAACCATGGCCATCTAGTGACTAGAAGAGAGGCAGAGAGAGACACTTACCATGGTCATCTAGTGACTAGAAGAGAGGGAGAGAGACACTAACCATGGTCATCTAGGACTAGCAGAGAGGGAGAGAGACACTTACCATGGTCATCTAGTGACGAGAAGAGAGGGAGAGAGACACTAACCATGGCCATCTAGTGACTAGAAGAGAGAGAGACACTAACCATGGCCATCTAGGACTAGCAGAGAGAGAGAGAGACACTAACCATGGCCACCTAGTGACTAGCAGAGAGGCAGAGAGAGACACTTACCATGGTCATCTAGTGACTAGCAGAGAGAGAGAGAGACACTAACCATGGCCATCTAGTGACTAGCAGAGAGAGAGACACTAACCATGGCCATCTAGTGACGAGCAGAGAGGGAGAGACACTAACCATGGCCATCTAGTGACTAGAAGAGAGGCAGAGAGAGACACTTACCATGGTCATCTAGTGACTAGAAGAGAGGGAGAGAGACACTAACCATGGCCATCTAGTGACGAGCAGAGAGGGAGAGAGACACTAACCATCGCCATCTAGTGACTAGAAGAGAGAGAGACACTAACCATGGCCATCTAGTGACTAGAAGAGAGGCAGAGAGAGACACTTACCATGGTCATCTAGTGACTAGAAGAGAGGGAGAGAGACACTAACCATGGTCATCTAGGACTAGCAGAGAGGGAGAGAGACACTTACCATGGTCATCTAGTGACGAGAAGAGAGGGAGAGAGACACTAACCATGGCCACCTAGTGACTAGCAGAGAGGCAGAGAGAGACACTAACCATGGCCACCTAGTGACTAGTAGAGAGGCAGAGAGAGACACTTACCATGGTCATCTAGTGACTAGCAGAGAGAGAGAGACACTAACCATGGCCATCTAGTGACTAGAAGAGAGAGAGAGACACTAACCATGGCCATCTAGTGACTAGAAGAGAGAGAGAGACACTAACCATGGCCATCTAGTGACTAGAAGAGAGAGAGAGAGACACTAACCATGGCCATCTAGTGACTAGCAGAGAGAGAGAGACACTAACCATGGCCATCTAGTGACTAGCAGAGAGAGAGAGAGACACTAACCATGGCCATCTAGTGACTAGCAGAGAGGCAGAGAGAGACACTAACCATGGCCATCTAGTGACTAGTAGAGAGGCAGAGAGAGACACTTACCATGGTCATCTAGTGACTAGCAGAGAGAGAGAGACACTAACCATGGCCATCTAGTGACTAGAAGAGAGAGAGAGACACTTACCATGGTCATCTAGTGACTAGCAGAGAGAGAGACACTAACCATGGCCATCTAGTGACTAGCAGAAAGGAGAGAGAGAGACACTAACCATGGCCATCTAGTGACTAGGAGAGAGAGACACTAACCATGGCCATCTAGTGAGAGAGAGACACTAACCATGGCCATCTAGTGACTAGCAGAGAGTCAGAGAGAGACACTAACCATGGCCATCTAGTGACTAGCAGAAAGGCAGAGAGAGACACTAACCATGGTCATCTAGTGACTAGGAGAGAGAGACACTAACCATGGCCATCTAGTGACTAGCAGAGAGGGAGAGAGAGAGACACTTACCATGGTCATCTAGTGACTAGCAGAGAGAGAGAGAGAGACACACTAACCATGGCCATCTAGTGACTAGCATAGAGGGAGAGAGAGAGACACTAACCATGGCCATCTAGTGACTAGCAGAGAGGGAGAGAGAGAGACACTAACCATGGCCATCTAGTGACTAGCAGAGAGGGAGAGAGAGAGACACTAACCATGGCCATCTAGTGACTAGCAGAGAGGGAGAGAGAGACACTAACCATGGTCATCTAGTGACTAGAAGAGAGAGAGAGACACTAACCATGGCCATCTAGTGACTAGAAGAGAGAGAGACACTAACCATGGCCATCTAGTGACTAGAAGAGAGAGACACTAAACATGGCCATCTAGTGACTAGAAGAGAGAGAGAGAGAGACACTAACCATGGCCATCTAGTGACTAGAAGAGAGAGAGAGAGAGAGAGACACTAACCATGGCCATCTAGTGACTAGAAGAGAGAGAGAGGGAGACACTAACCATGGCCATCTAGTGACGAGCAGAGAGGGAGAGAGAGACACTAACCATGGCCATCTAGTGACTAGTAGAGAGAGAGAGAGACACTAACCATGGCCATCTAGTGACTAGAAGAGAGAGAGGGAGACACTAACCATGGCCATCTAGTGACTAGAAAGAGAGAGAGAGAGACACTAACCATGGCCATCTAGTGAAGAGAGAGAGAGAAGCCATCTAGTGACTAGAGAGAGAGAGAGAGACACTAACCATGGCCATCTAGTGACTAGCAGAGAGAGAGAGAGAGAGAGAGACACTAACCATGGCCATCTAGTGACTAGAAGAAGAGAGAGAGAGAAGAGTGAGAAGAGGAGAGAGAGACACTAACCATGGCCATCTAGTGACTAGAAGAGAGGGAGAGAGAGACACTAACCATGGCCATCTAGTGACTAGTAGAGAGAGAGAGAGACACTAACCATGGCCATCTAGTGACTAGAAGAGAGAGAGGGAGACACTAACCATGGCCATCTAGTGACTATAGAGAGAGAGAGAGACACTAACCATGGCCATCTAGTGACTAGAAGAGAGAGAGAGAGAGAGAGAGAGAGAGACACTAACCATGGCCATCTAGTGACTAGTAGAGAGAGAGAGACACTAACCATGGCCATCTAGTGACTAGAAGAGAGAGAGAGAGAGAGAGACACTAACCATGGCCATCTAGTGACTAGAAGAGAGGGAGAGAGAGACACTAACCATGGCCATCTAGTGACTAGAAGAGAGGGAGAGAGAGACACTAACCATGGCCATCTAGTGACTAGAAGAGAGAGAGAGAGACACTAACCATGGCCATCTAGTGACTAGAAGAGAGAGAGAGAGAGACACTAACCATGGCCATCTAGTGACTAGAAGAGAGAGAGAGAGAGACACTAACCATGGCCATCTAGTGACTAGAAGAGAGAGAGAGAGAGAGAGAGACACTAACCATGGCCATCTAGTGACTAGAAGAGAGAGAGAGAGACACTAACCATGGCCATCTAGTGACTAGAAGAGAGAGAGAGAGAGAGAGACACTAACCATGGCCATCTAGTGACTAGAAGAGAGAGAGAGAGAGACACTAACCATGGCCATCTAGTGACTAGAAGAGAGAGAGAGACACTAACCATGGCCATCTAGTGACTAGAAGAGAGAGAGAGAGAGAGACACTAACCATGGCCATCTAGTGACTAGAAGAGAGAGAGAGAGAGAGACACTAACCATGGCCATCTAGTGACTAGGAGAGAGAGAGAGACACTAACCATGGCCATCTAGTGACTAGAAAGAGAGAGAGAGAGAGAGAGAGACACTAACCATGGCCATCTAGTGACTAGAAGAGAGAGAGAGAGAGACACTAACCATGGCCATCTAGTGACTAGAAGAGAGGGAGCGAGAGACACTAACCATGGCCATCTAGTGACTAGAAGAGAGAGAGAGGGAGACACTAACCATGGCCATCTAGTGACTAGAAGAGAGAGAGAGGGAGACACTAACCATGGCCATCTAGTGACTAGAAGAGAGGGAGAGAGAGACACTAACCATGGCCATCTAGTGACTAGAAGAGAGAGAGAGAGACACTAACCATGGCCATCTAGTGACTAGAAGAGAGAGAGAGACTAACCATGGCCAAGATGGCCATCTAGACTAGAAGAGAGAGAGACACTAACCATGGCCATCTAGTGACTAGAAGAGAGGGAGAGAGAGACACTAACCATGGCCATCTAGTGACTAGAAGAGAGAGAGAGACACTAACCATGGCCATCTAGTGACTAGAAGAGAGAGAGAGAGAGACACTAACCATGGCCATCTAGTGACTAGAAGAGAGAGAGAGAGACACTAACCATGGCCATCTAGTGACTAGAAGAGAGAGAGAGAGAGACACTAACCATGGCCATCTAGTGACTAGAAGAGAGAGAGAGAGAGACACTAACCATGGCCATCTAGTGACTAGAGAGAGAGAGAGACACTAACCATGGCCATCTAGTGAGAGAGAGAGACACTAACCATGGCCATCTAGTGACTAGAAGAGAGAGAGAGAGAGACACTAACCATGGCCATCTAGTGACTAGAAGAGAGAGAGAGAGAGACACTAACCATGGCCATCTAGTGACTAGAAGAGAGGAGAGAGAGACACTAACCATGGCCATCTAGTGACTAGAAGAGAGAGAGAGAGACACTAACCATGGCCATCTAGTGACTAGAAGAGAGAGAGAGACACTAACCATGGCCATCTAGTGACTAGCAGAGAGAGAGAGAGAGACACTAACCATGGCCATCTAGTGACTAGAAGAGAGAGAGAGAGAGAGAGAGACACTAACCATGGCCATCTAGTGACTAGAAGAGAGAGAGAGAGACACTAACCATGGCCATCTAGTGACTAGAAGAGAGAGAGAGAGACACTAACCATGGCCATCTAGTGACTAGAAGAGAGAGAGAGAGACACTAACCATGGCCATCTAGTGACTAGAAGAGAGAGAGAGACACTAACCATGGCCATCTAGTGACTAGAAGAGAGAGAGAGAGACACTAACCATGGCCATCTAGTGACTAGAAGAGAGAGAGAGAGACACTAACCATGGCCATCTAGTGACTAGAAGAGAGAGAGAGAGACACTAACCATGGCCATCTAGTGACTAGAAGAGAGAGAGAGACACTAACCATGGCCATCTAGTGACTAGAAGAGAGAGAGACACTAACCATGGCCATCTAGTGACTAGAAGAGAGAGAGAGACACTAACCATGGCCATCTAGTGACTAGAGAGAGAGAGAGAGACACTAACCATGGCCATCTAGTGACTAGAAGAGAGAGAGAGAGACACTAACCATGGCCATCTAGTGACTAGAAGAGAGAGAGAGACACTAACCATGGCCATCTAGTGACTAGAAGAGAGAGAGAGAGACACTAACCATGGCCATCTAGTGACTAGAAGAGAGAGAGAGAGAGACACTAACCATGGCCATCTAGTGACTAGAAGAGAGAGAGAGACACTAACCATGGCCATCTAGTGACTAGAAGAGAGAGAGAGACACTAACCATGGCCATCTAGTGACTAGAAAGAGAGAGAGACACTAACCATGGCCATCTAGTGACTAGAAGAGAGAGAGAGACACTAACCATGGCCATCTAGTGACTAGAAGAGAGAGAGAGACACTAACCATGGCCATCTAGTGACTAGAGAGAGAGAGAGAGACACTAACCATGGCCAGTGACTAGAGAGAGACTAACCAGAAGAGAGAGAGACACTAACCATGGCCATCTAGTGACTAGAAGAGAGAGAGAGAGACACTAACCATGGCCATCTAGTGACTAGAAGAGAGAGAGAGACACTAACCATGGCCATCTAGTGACTAGAAGAGAGAGAGAGACACTAACCATGGCCATCTATGACTAGAGAGACACTAACCATGGCCATCTAGTGAAGAAGAGAGAGAGAGACACTAACCATGGCCATCTAGTGACTAGAAGAGAGAGAGAGACACTAACCATGGCCATCTAGTGACTAGAAGAGAGATGGCCATCTAGAGAGAGAGAGACACTAACCATGGCCATCTAGTGACTAGAAGAGAGAGAGAGACACTAACCATGGCCATCTAGTGACTAGAAGAGAGAGAGAGAGACACTAACCATGGCCATCTAGTGACTAGAAGAGAGAGAGAGACACTAACCATGGCCATCTAGTGACTAGACACTAAAGAGAGAGGGAGAGAGAGACACTAACCATGGCCATCTAGTGACTAGAAGAGAGAGAGAGAGACACTAACCATGGCCATCTAGTGACTAGAAGAGAGAGAGAGAGACACTAACCATGGCCATCTAGTGACTAGAAGAGAGAGAGAGAGACACTAACCATGGCCATCTAGTGACTAGAAGAGAGAGAGAGAGACACTAACCATGGCCATCTAGTGACTAGAAGAGAGAGAGAGAGACACTAACCATGGCCATCTAGTGACTAGAAGAGAGAGAGAGACACTAACCATGGCCATCTAGTGACTAGAAGAGAGAGAGAGACACTAACCATGGCCATCTAGTGACTAGAAGAGAGAGAGAGACACTAACCATGGCCATCTAGTGACTAGAAGAGAGGGAGAGAGAGACACTAAACCTAGTGATGGCCATCTAGTGACTAGAAGAGAGAGAGAGACACTAACCATGGCCATCTAGTGACTAGAAGAGAGAGAGAGAGACACTAACCATGGCCATCTAGTGACTAGAAGAGAGAGAGAGACACTAACCATGGCCATCTAGTGACTAGAAAGAGAGAGAGAGACACTAACCATGGCCATCTAGTGACTAGAAGAGAGAGAGAGAGACACTAACCATGGCCATCTAGTGACTAGTGAAGAGAGAGAGAGACACTAACCATGGCCATCTAGTGACTAGAAGAGAGAGAGAGACACTAACCATGGCCATCTAGTGACTAGAAGAAGAGAGAGAGAGACACTAACCATGGCCATCTAGTGACTAGAAGAGAGAGAGAGAGACACTAACCATGGCCATCTAGTGACTAGAAGAGAGAGAGAGAGACACTAACCATGGCCATCTAGTGACTAGAAGAGAGAGAGAGACACTAACCATGGCCATCTAGTGACTAGAGAGAGAGAGAGAGAGACACTAACCATGGCCATCTAGTGACTAGAAGAGAGGGAGAGAGAGACACTAACCATGGCCATCTAGTGACTAGAAGAGAGTGAGAGAGAGACACTAACCATGGCCATCTAGTGACTAGAAGAGAGAGAGAGACACTAACCATGGCCATCTAGTGACTAGAAGAGAGAGAGAGACACTAACCATGGCCATCTAGTGACTAGAAGAGAGAGAGAGACACTAACCATGGCCATCTAGTGACTAGAGAGAGAGAGAGACACTAACCATGGCCATCTAGTGACTAGAAGACACTAACCATGGAGAGAGAGAGACACTAACCATGGCCATCTAGTGACTAGAAGAGAGAGAGAGACACTAACCATGGCCATCTAGTGACTAGAAGAGAGAGAGACACTAACCATGGCCATCTAGTGACTAGAAGAGAGAGAGAGACACTAACCATGGCCATCTAGTGACTAGAAGAGAGAGAGAGACACTAACCATGGCCATCTAGTGACTAGAAGAGAGAGAGAGACACTAACCATGGCCATCTAGTGACTAGAAGAGAGAGAGAGACACTAACCATGGCCATCTAGTGACTGACTAGCCATCTAGTGACTAGAGAGAGAGACACTAACCATGGCCATCTAGTGACTAGAAGAGAGAGAGAGACACTAACCATGGCCATCTAGTGACTAGAAGAGAGAGAGACACTAACCATGGCCATCTAGTGACTAGAAGAGAGAGAGAGACACTAACCATGGCCATCTAGTGACTAGAAAGAGAGAGAGAGACACTAACCATGGCCATCTAGTGACTAGAAGAGAGAGAGAGACACTAACCATGGCCATCTAGTGATCTAAGTGACTAGAAGAGAGAGAGAGACACTAACCATGGCCATCTAGTGACTAGAAGAGAGAGAGAGACACTAACCATGGCCATCTAGTGACTAGAAGAGAGAGAGACACTAACCATGGCCATCTAGTGACTAGAAGAGAGAGAGAGACACTAACCATGGCCATCTAGTGACTAGAAGAGAGGGAGGGGAGAAGAACACTAACCATGGCCATCTAGTGACTAGAAGAGAGGGAGAGAGAGAGACACTAACCATGGCCATCTAGTGACTAGAAGAGAGAGAGAGACACTAACCATGGCCATCTAGTGACTAGAGAGAGAGAGAGAGACACTAACCATGGCCATCTAGTGACTAGAAGAGAGAGAGAGACACTAACCATGGCCATCTAGTGACTAGAAGAGAGAGAGAGACACTAACCATGGCCATCTAGTGACTAGAAGAGAGAGAGAGACACTAACCATGGCCATCTAGTGACTAGAAGAGAGAGAGAGACACTAACCATGGCCATCTAGTGACTAGAAGAGAGAGAGAGACACTAACCATGGCCATCTAGTGACTAGAAGAGAGAGAGAGACACTAACCATGGCCATCTAGTGACTAGAAGAAGAGAGAGAGAGACACTAACCATGGCCATCTAGTGTGACTAGAAGAGAGAGAGAGACACTAACCATGGCCATCTAGTGACTAGAAGAGAGAGAGAGACACTAACCATGGCCATCTAGTGACTAGAAGAGAGAGAGAGACACTAACCATGGCCATCTAGTGACTAGAGACTAGAGAGAGAGAGAGACACTAACCATGGCCATCTAGTGACTAGAAGAGAGAGAGAGACACTAACCATGGCCATCTAGTGACTAGAAGAGAGAGAGAGACACTAACCATGGCCATCTAGTGACTAGAAGAGAGAGAGAGACACTAACCATGGCCATCTAGTGACTAGAAGAGAGAGAGAGACACTAACCATGGCCATCTAGTGACTAGAAGAGAGAGAGAGACACTAACCATGGCCATCTAGTGACTAGAAGAGAGAGAGAGACACTAACCATGGCCATCTAGTGACTAGAAGAGAGAGAGACACTAACCATGGCCATCTAGTGACTAGAAGAGAGAGAGAGACACTAACCATGGCCATCTAGTGACTAGAAGAGAGAGAGAGACACTAACCATGGCCATCTATCTAGTGACTAGAAGAGAGAGAGACACTAACCATGGCCATCTATCTAGTGACTAGAAGAGAGAGAGACACTAACCATGGCCATCTAGTGACTAGAAGAGAGAGAGACACTAACCATGGCCATCTAGTGACTAGAAGAGAGAGAGAGACACTAACCATGGCCATCTAGTGACTAGAAGAGAGAGAGAGACACTAACCATGGCCATCTAGTGACTAGAAGAGAGAGAGAGACACTAACCATGGCCATCTAGTGACTAGAAGAGAGAGACACTAACCATGGCCATCTAGTGACTAGAGAGAGAGAGGAGACACTAACCATGGCCATCTAGTGACTAGAAGAGAGAGACACTAACCATGGCCATCTAGTGACTAGAAGAGAGAGAGAGAGAGGGAGACACTAACCATGGCCATCTAGTGACTAGAAGAGAGAGACACTAACCATGGCCATCTAGTGACTAGAAGAGAGAGAGAGAGGGAGACACTAACCATGGCCATCTAGTGACTAGAAGAGAGAGACACTAACCATGGCCATCTAGTGACTAGAAGAGAGAGAGAGAGACACTAACCATGGCCATCTAGTGACTAGAAGAGAGAGAGAGAGAGAGAGGGAGAGACACTAACCATGGCCATCTTCTTCTGTTCTGCTAATTTCTGTAGCTGGTAGGACTTCTCCTCTGCCTTGATAAATCCCCTTTTCACATCATCCACCGCCTGAGAGAGGTGGAGGGAGAGAGAGAGAGTTATAATGGACAAACCAACTGAACTCTCTACCTTACACACACGAAATGCACACTCCCCTGACACACACACACACACAATGCACACTCCCCTGACACACACACACACAATGCACACTCCCCTGACACACACACACAAAATGCACACTCCCTGACACACACACACACAATGCACACTCCCCTGACACACACACACACAATGCACACTCCCCTGACACACACACACAAAATGCACACTCCCCTGACACACACACACACAATGCACACTCCCCTGACACACACACAATGCACACAATGCACACTCCCCTGACACACACACAATGCACACTCCCCTGACACACACACAATGCACATTCCCCTGACACACAATGCACATTCCTCTGACACACACACACAATGCACACACACCTGGTGGAAGCAGTAGCTGACGGCCAGTTGGTTGTCATTGAGCAGGATCTCCTCCTCAGTGGTGAAGAGCCACTTGCGCAGGGTGAGGCAGGTCCCAGGGACAGCAGACGTGTAGTTCTGAACATACAGCTTGTGGGGGAACTCATTAGGAGCCAGTTTACGCACTGAAGGAGAGAGAGATACAGAGAGAGAGAGAGAGAGAGCGACAGGGTTAGGTCGGTGGGAGAGAGAGAGAGAGAGAGAGAGAGCGACAGGGTTAGGTCAGTGGGAGAGAGAGAGAGAGCGACAGGGTTAGGTCAGTGGGAGAGAGAGAGAGAGCGACAGGGTTAGGTCAGTGGGAGAGAGAGAGAGAGCGAGAGGGTTAGGTCAGTGGGAGAGAGAGAGAGAGAGCGACAGGGTTAGGTCAGTGGGAGAGAGAGAGAGAGCGACAGGGTTAGGTCAGTGGGAGAGAGAGAGAGAGCGACAGGGTTAGGTCAGTGGGAGAGAGAGAGAGAGAGAGCGACAGGGTTAGGTCAGTGGGATGCACAGAGAGAGAGAGAGAGAGCGACAGGGTTAGGTCAGTGGGAGATGCGACAGGGTTAGTCACCTGGGGAGAGAGCAGTTGGTTGTCAGGGTTAGGTCAGTGGGAGAGAGAGAGAGCGACAGGGTTAGGTCAGTGGGAGAGAGAGCGAGAGCGACAGGGTGGGGTCAGTGGGAGAGACTGGGAGAGACAGAGAGAGGTCAGTGGGAGAGAGAGAGAGACAGGGTTAGGTCAGTGGGAGAGAGAGAGAGAGAGAGCGACAGGGTTAGGTCAGTGGGAGAGAGAGAGAGCGACAGGGTTAGGTCAGTGGGAGAGAGAGAGAGAGCGACAGGGTTAGGTCAGTGGGAGAGAGAGAGAGAGAGAGAGAGAGCGACAGGGTTAGGTCAGTGGGAGAGAGAGAGAGCGACAGGGTTAGGTCAGTGGGAGAGAGAGCGAGAGCGACAGGGTTAGGTCAGTGGGAGAGAGAGAGAGAGCGACAGGGTTAGGTCAGTGGGAGAGAGAGAGAGAGCGACAGGGTTAGGTCAGTGGGAGAGAGAGAGCGACAGGGTTAGGTTAGGTCAGTGGAGAGAGAGAGCGACAGGGTTAGGTCAGTGGGAGAGAGAGCGACAGGGTTAGGTCAGTGGGAGAGAGAGAGAGAGCGACAGGGTTAGGTCAGTGGGAGAGAGAGAGCGAGAGCGACAGGGTTAGGTCAGTCAGCGACAGGGTTAGGTCAGAGGGAGAGAGAGAGAGCGACAGGGTTAGGTCAGTGGGAGAGAGAGAGACAGGGTTAGGTCAGTGGGAGAGAGAGAGACAGGGTTAGGTCAGTGGGAGAGAGAGAGAGAGCGACAGGGTTAGGTCAGTGGGGAGAGAGCGAGCGACAGGGTTAGGAGTGGGAGAGAGAGCGACAGGGTTAGGTCGGTGGGGGAGAGAGAGAGGGAGAGAGAGAGAGAGAGAGCGACAGGGTTAGGTGAGTGGGAGAGAGAGAGAGAGCGACAGGGTTAGGTCGGTGGGAGAGAGAGAGAGAGAGAGAGAGAGAGAGAGCGACAGGGTTAGGTCAGTGGGAGAGAGAGAGAGAGAGAGCGACAGGGTTAGGTCAGTGGGAGAGAGAGAGAGAGAGAGCGAGAGGGTTAGGTCGGTGGGGAGAGAGAGAGAGAGAGAGAGAGAGAGAGAGAGAGAGAGAGCGACAGGGTTAGGTCGGTGGGAGAGAGAGAGAGAGCGACAGGGTTAGGTCAGTGGGAGAGAGAGAGAGAGCGACAGGGTTAGGTCAGTGGGAGAGAGAGAGAGAGCGACAGGGTTAGGTCAGTGGGAGAGAGAGAGAGAGCGACAGGGTTAGGTCAGTGGGAGAGAGAGAGAGAGAGAGAGCGACAGGGTTAGGTCAGTGGGAGAGAGAGAGAGAGCGACAGGGTTAGGTCAGTGGGAGAGAGAGAGAGAGAGAGAGAGCGACAGGGTTAGGTCAGTGGGAGAGAGAGAGAGAGCGACAGGGTTAGGTCGGTGGGGAGAGAGAGAGAGCGACAGGGTTAGGTCAGTGGGGGAGAGAGAGAGAGCGACAGGGTTAGGTCAGTGGGAGAGAGAGAGAGAGCGACAGGGTTAGGTCAGTGGGAGAGAGAGAGAGAGAGAGAGAGAGCGACAGGGTTACGTCGGTGGGGAGAGAGAGAGAGCGACAGGGTTAGGTCGGTGGGAGAGAGAGAGAGAGCGACAGGGTTAGGTCAGTGGGAGAGGAGAGAGAGAGAGAGAGAGCGACAGGGTTAGGTCAGTGAGGGAGGAGAGAGAGAGAGAGAGCGACAGGGTTAGGTCAGTGGGAGAGAGAGAGAGCGACAGGGTTAGGTCAGTGGGAGAGAGAGAGAGAGCGACAGGGTTAGGTCAGTGGGAGAGAGAGAGAGAGCGACAGGGTTAGGTCGGTGGGAGAGAGAGAGAGAGCGACAGGGTTAGGTCAGTGGGAGAGAGAGAGAGAGAGAGAGAGCGACAGGGTTAGGTCAGTGGGGAGAGAGAGGAGAGAGAGCGACAGGGTTACGTCGGTGGGGGAGAGAGAGAGCGACAGGGTTAGGTCAGAGGGAGAGAGAGAGAGAGAGAGCGACAGGGTTAGGTCAGTGGGAGAGAGAGAGCGAGAGCGACAGGGTTACGTCGGTGGGAGAGAGAGAGAGAGCGACAGGGTTAGGTCAGTGGGAGAGAGAGAGAGAGCGACAGGGTTAGGTCAGTGGGAGAGAGAGAGAGCGACAGGGTTAGGTCGGTGGGAGAGAGAGAGAGAGGAAAGTTCCATGTTTGAGTTGCGTCAAGGGAAAAATGTAGCATTTTACCTAACCCTTACCATTTTCCTAACCTTAACCTAATTCTCCTAACCCACTATGTTAATTCTCCTAACCTGCTGCGTAAGTTCTCCTAACCCACTACGTTAATTCTCCTAACCCGCTGTGTAAGTTCTCCTAACCCACTACGCTAATTCTCCTAACCTGCTGCGTAAGTTCTCCTAACCCACTACGTTAATTCTCCTAACCTGCTGCGTAAAAGATCTCACCCTCACACTTACCAAAGGAGTGGTTGATGACCTCAAACAGAGCAAAGTAGCTGGCCGTTATGCTGTCCATTCCTACTGTCATGACCACTGCCTGTGGGAGAGGGAGAAAGGCCTGTGCATTAACAAGGAGGCCTGTGCATTAACAAGGAGGCCTGTGCATTAACAAGGAGGCCTGTGCATTAACAAACAGGCCTGTGCATTAACAAACAGGCCTGTGCATTAACAAACAGGCCTGTGCATTAACAAACAGGCCTGTGCATTAACAAAGAGGCCTGTGCATTAACAAGGAGGCCTGTGCATTAACAAAGAGGTCTGTGCATTAACAAGGAGGCCTGTGCATTAACAAAGAGGCCTGTGCATTAACAAAGAGGCCTGTGCATTAACAAACAGGCCTGTGCATTAACAAAGAGGCCTGTGCATTAACAAGGAGGCCTGTGCATTAACAAAGAGGCCTGTGCATTAACAAGGATGCCTGTGCATTAACAAAGAGGCCTGTGCATTAACAAGGAGGCCTGTGCATTAACAAGGAGGCCTGTGCATTAACAAAGAGGCCTGTGCATTAACAAGGAGGCCTGTGCATTAACAAAGAGGCCTGTGCATTAACAAAGAGGCCTGTGCATTAACAAAGAGGCCTGTGCATTAACAAAGAGGCCTGTGCATTAACAAAGAGGCCTGTGCATTAACAAGGAGGCCTGTGCATTAACAAAGAGGCCTGTGCATTAACAAAGAGGCCTGTGCATTAACAAACAGGCCTGTGCATTAACAAAGAGGCCTGTGCATTAACAAGGAGGCCTGTGCATTAACAAGGAGGCCTGTGCATTAACAAAGAGGCCTGTGCATTAACAAACAGGCCTGTGCATTAACAAACAGGCCTGTGCATTAACAAACAGGCCTGTGCATTAACAAACAGGCCTGTGCATTAACAAAGAGGCCTGTGCATTAACAAAGAGGCCTGTGCATTAACAAAGCGGCCTGTGCATTAACAAAGAGGCCTGTGCATTAACAAAGAGGCCTGTGCATTAACAAAGAGGCCTGTGCATTAACAAAGAGGCCTGTGCATTAACAAGGAGGCCTGTGCATTAACAAGGAGGCCATTTACAGCCCAGCCTAGAATTGCTTAATGTGGGTCCAAGTGGTAACCAAGGTGTGAGGGTGTGGCCTGATGCTCCTGGGGACTCGGTGTGAGGGTGTGGCCTGATGCTCCTGGGGACCCGGTGTGAGGGTGTGGCCTGATGGTCCTGGGGGCTAGCTAGGTGTGAGTGTGTGGCCCGATGCTCCTGGGGACTCGGTGTGGCCCGATGCTCCTGGGGACTCGGTGTGGCCCGATGCTCCTGGGGACTCGGTGTGGCCCGATGCTCCTGGGGACTCGGTGTGGCCCGATGCTCCTGGGGACTCGGTGTGGCCCGATGCTCCTGGGGACCCGGTGTGGCCCGATGCTCCTGGGGACTCGGTGTGGCCCGATGCTCCTGGGGACTCGGTGTGGCCCGATGCTCCTGGGGACTCGGTGTGGCCCGATGCTCCTGGGGACTCGGTGTGGCCCGATGCTCCTGGGGACTCGGTGTGGCCCGATGCTCCTGGGGACTCGGTGTGGCCCGATGCTCCTGGGGACTCGGTGTGAGGGTGTGGCCCGATGCTCCTGGGGACTCGGTGTGGCCCGATGCTCCTGGGGACTCGGTGTGGCCCGATGCTCCTGGGGACTCGGTGTGGCCCGATGCTCCTGGGGACTCGGTGTGGCCCGATGCTCCTGGGGACCCGGTGTGAGGGTGTGGCCTGATGGTCCTGGGGACAAGCTAGGTGTGAGCGTGTGGCCTGATGGTCCTAGCTAGGTGTGAGGGTGTGGCCTGATGGTCCTGGGGACTAACGAGGTGTGAGGGTGTGGCCTGATGGTCCTGGGGACTAACGAGGTGTGAGGGTGTGGCCTGATGGTCCTGGGGACTAACGAGGTGTGAGGGTGTGGCCTGATGGTCCTGGGGACTAATGAGGTGTGAGGGTGTGGCCTGATGGTCCTGGGGACTAACTAGGTGTGAGGGTGTGGCCTGATGGTCCTGGGGACTAACTAGGTGTGAGGGTGTGGCCTGATGGTCCTGGGGACTAGGTGTGAGGGCCGTGGGCTGATGGTCCTGGGGACTAGGTGTGAGGGCCGTGGGCTAATGGTCCTGGGGACTAGGTGTGAGGGCCGTGGGCTGATGGTCCTGGGGACTAGGTGTGAGGGCCGTGGGCTGATGGTCCTGGGGACTAGGTGTGAGGGCCGTGGGCTGATGGTCCTGGGGACTAGGTGTGAGGGCCGTGGGCTGATGGTCCTGGGGACTAGGTGTGAGGGCTGTATGTGTAACTAGAGGTTAGGGGTGTGTTACCTGGTAGACCTGGTCAGTTGTACAGTTCTTGCGGACTCGGACTGTGACGGTGGTTTTATCAGGCATGGCTATCCTCAACTCCACATCTGATACGCCGTTATAGTTCTACGGAGAATGGGGGGTGGCAAGAGATGACTTACGGCCAGACGGTTGAGAAGGTGGTCACAGGACCACTCATAGGCCAGACATGCACACACACAAACACAGTGTAATATTATTATTATTATTATTATTATTAGTGTAGACAGAGATGGAAAAGCAGAAGAGAGGAAACCAAAAAGAAGAAAAAAGGACAGAGATGCCAGCCCCAACTCTCTCACACACACACACACACACACACACACACACACACACACACACACACACACACACACACACACACACACACACACACACACACACACACACACACACACACACACACACACACACACACACGGAAAAGCAGAAGAGAGGAAACCAAAAAGAAGAAAAAAGGACAGAGATGCCAGCCCCAACTCACACACCACACATCCCAGAGGATAGGATGAGAGGAGAGAGAACAAGAGAGAAAGAGTCTAAAACAAGAATACATCTTAGAGAGAGGAATAAGCAAACACGCACAGAATTACACGCTTACCTCATCAGACTCATCAGATAGAAACTCCTGCATGACTTCACTCTCCCCAATCACCCTCACTGAACACACTGTGAAGAGAGAAGGGAGAATGGGCAGCAGGATGGTGAAAAGGAGGGGAGAAAGAAAGTAGATGAAAGTGGATGTCATAAGGTGAATGCACCAATTTGTAAGTCGCTCTGGATAAGAGCGTCTGCTAAATGACTTAAATGTAAATGTAAATGTAGAAACACTGAGAAAGGCAGATCCCACTGAAGACACTCCCATGAGTTCCTCTATGAGTCGGCTGCAATCCTGACCATCTCTACCTCCTCTCTAAGACACTCCCATGAGTTCCTCTCTTAGTAGCCTGTTATCCTGACCATCTCTACCTCCTCTCTAAGACACTCCCATGAGCCTCTCTTAGTAGCCTGTAATCCTGACCATCTCTACCTCCTCTCTAAGACACTCCCATGAGTTCCTCTATGAGTAGCCTGTTATCCTGACCATCTCTACCTCCTCTCTAAGACACTCCCATGAGTTCCTCTCTTAGTAGCCTGTAATCCTGACCATCTCTACCTCCTCTCTAAGACACTCCCATGAGTTCCTCTATGAGTCGGCTGCAATCCTGACCATCTCTACCTCCTCTCTAAGACACTCCCATGAGTTCCTCTCTTAGTAGCCTGTTATCCTGACCATCTCTACCTCCTCTCTAAGACACTCCCATGAGTTCCTCTCTTAGTAGCCTGTTATCCTGACCATCTCTACCTCCTCTCTAAGACACTCCCATGAGCCTCTCTTAGTAGCCTGTAATCCTGACCATCTCTACCTCCTCTCTAAGACACTCCCATGAGTTCCTCTATGAGTAGCCTGTAATCCTGACCATCTCTACCTCCTCTCTAAGACACTCCCATGAGTTCCTCTATGAGTAGCCTGTTATCCTGACCATCTCTACCTCCTCTCTAAGACACTCCCTCCCAGCCTGATCCTGTTCCTCTCTTAGTAGCCTGTTATCCTGACCATCTCTACCTCCTCTCTAAGACACTCCCATGAGCCTCTCTTAGTAGCCTGTAATCCTGACCATCTCTACCTCCTCTCTAAGACACTCCCATGAGTTCCTCTCTTAGTAGCCTGTTATCCTGACCATCTCTACCTCCTCTCTAAGACACTCCCATGAGTTCCTCTATGAGTAGCCTGTTATCCTGACCATCTCTACCTCCTCTCTAAGACACTCCCATGAGCCTCTCTTAGTAGCCTGTAATCCTGACCATCTCTACCTCCTCTCTAAGACACTCCCATGAGTTCCTCTCTTAGTAGCCTGTTATCCTGACCATCTCTACCTCCTCTCTAAGACACTCCCATGAGTTCCTCTATGAGTAGCCTGTAATCCTGACCATCTCTACCTCCTCTCTAAGACACTCCCATGAGTTCCTCTCTTAGTAGCCTGTTATCCTGACCATCTCTACCTCCTCTCTAAGACACTCCCATTAGTTCCTCTATGAGTAGCCTGTAATCCTGACCATCTCTACCTCCTCTCTAAGACACTCCCATGAGTTCCTCTCTTAGTAGCCTGTAATCCTGACCATCTCTACCTCCTCTCTAAGACACTCCCATGAGTTCCTCTATGAGTAGCCTGTTATCCTGACCATCTCTACCTCCTCTCTAAGACACTCCCATGAGCCTCTATGAGTAGCCTGTTATCCTGACCATCTCTACCTCCTCTCTAAGACACTCCCATGAGTTCCTCTATGAGTAGCCTGTTATCCTGACCATCTCTACCTCCTCTCTAAGACACTCCCATGAGTTCCTCTATGAGTAGCCTGTTATCCTGACCATCTCTACCTCCTCTCTAAGACACTCCCATGAGTTCCTCTATGAGTAGCCTGTTATCCTGACCATCTCTACCTCCTCTCTAAGACACTCCCATGAGCCTCTCTTAGTAGCCTGTTATCCTGACCATCTCTACCTCCTCTCTAAGACACTCCCATGAGCCTCTCTTAGTAGCCTGTTATCCTGACCATCTCTACCTCCTCTCTAAGACACTCCCATGAGTTCCTCTCTTAGTAGCCTGTAATCCTGACCATCTCTACCTCCTCTCTAAGACACTCCCATGAGTTCCTCTCTTAGTAGCCTGTAATCCTGACCATCTCTACCTCCTCTCTAAGACACTCCCATGAGTTCCTCTCTTAGTAGCCTGTTATCCTGACCATCTCTACCTCCTCTCTAAGACACTCCCATGAGTTCCTCTCTTAGTAGCCTGTAATCCTGACCATCTCTACCTCCTCTCTAAGACACTCCCATGAGTTCCTCTCTTAGTAGCCTGTAATCCTGACCATCTCTACCTCCTCTCTAAGACACTCCCATGAGCCTCTCTTAGTAGCCTGTAATCCTGACCATCTCTACCTCCTCTCTAAGACACTCCCATGAGCCTCTCTTAAAAGCCTGTAATCCTGACCAGCTCTACCTCCTCTCTAAGACACTCCCATGTGCCTCTCTTAGTAGCCTGTAATCCTGACCATCTCTACCTCCTCTCTAAGACACTCCCATGAGCCTCTCTTAAAAGCCTGTAATCCTGACCAGCTCTACCTCCTCTCTAAGACACTCCCATGAGCCTCTCTTAGTAGCCTGTAATCCTGACCATCTCTACCTCCTCTCCAATCCTTTCCACATTTCTTTTTCTTCCTCCTCCATGTATTGCATCATCTTCCACCTTCTTCCAGTTATCCCTCCATCTCTCATTCCACCCTTTTCATCACCTTTCCAAACAGTTTTTGCTCCATATTTCTCTGGCCTTTTCCTCCCTCTCACCTTTCTCCAGGTATTCCTCCAGTCCCCTGCGTCTAGCGTCGAGTTGTTGTTCAGACAGGGAAAAGGGCCATTTGCCAGGTATTTTGGGGAAGGTGTAGTTGGCAAACTCTCTCTTCAGGTTCTGGTTGAGGATAGCAAACTCCCTGTACCTCTTAGAGCACAGCTGTCTGCCTGCCATGTACACATTATACACCTGCAAACAGAGACACACAGTTCAAATATACTTTAGGTATTTTTATTTCATTTAACTAGGCAAGTCAGTTAAGATCAAATTCTTATTTACAATGGCGGCCTAGGAACAGTGGGTTAACTGCCTTGTTCAGGGGCAGAACGACAGATGTTTACCTTCAGCTCGGGGATTGGATCTAGCAACCTTTTGGTTACTGGCCCAACTCTCTAACCACTAGGCTACCTGCAGCAATACCTGTACATGTTATCTTTCCTCAGTCATTTTCTCTCTCCCCTGGTTGTGTTCAGTGTATTTGCATGTTGGGACAGATGTGGACAGGTTATTCGCATGTTTATTAACAGTGAGAATCGCAGAATGGTGAACTTGTGATATTAGATTGCTTCTTGTGTAAATATTTTCTGTCTGGATTTTAATGATTTGTACCACCACTCCTTCCCTCTCTCCACCCACCCCTTCCTTTCTTTCTCCTTCCTTCAATCTACTCACCACAAACCTCTCCTGGTTGAGTTCAGCGTGTTTGTATGTGGGGACGGAGATGGGGACGGCCTGTTTGTCACTGTAGTCGTAGCAGGACTGGGCTGAGCCGTCGTCTCCAGGGTCCAGACAGTCAGCCTCCTGGGGAGGTACAGACAGCACGGCCAGCATCAGCTCCCTCTCCCCCGCACGGATCAGATCCACCACCTGCTTATGGGTCGCCCCCTCCACGTTCACACTATTACTGAGAGGAGAGATGGAGAGAGAGGCAGATGAAGGGAGGTAGAGATTGAATATTCATTCATAATTGGGCTAGGGTATACTGAGTCATCATTGCAAATGAGCAGCAGCACTCATACATAATTAGAAACTAGCATTGGTTCTTTCTGCCGAAAATGAATTGTGTTGTTGACGTTTCTTGCTGCCTAGTCAGTGTCTGTCTTGGGGAGTGAATGGACGAACCCTCTTGTATAACAGTGATCATCCTATATTAAGTGCCAGTCTGTGTGTGTCTGGGTGTGAATGGACAAACCCTCTTGTATAACAGTGATCATCCTATATTAAGTACCAGTCAGTGTCTGTCTGGGTGTGAATGGACAAACCCTCTTGTATAACAGTGATCATCCTATATTAAGGGGTGTGAATGGACAAACCCTCTTGTATAACAGTGATCATCCTATATTAAGGGGTGTGAAGGGACAAACCCTCTTGTATAACAGTGATCATCCTATATTAAGGGGTGTGAAGGGACAAACCCTCTTGTATAACAGTGATCATCCTATATTAAGGGGTGTGAATGGACAAACCCTCTTGTATAACAGTGATCATCCTATATTAAGTACCAGTCTGTGTGTGTCTGGGTGTGAATGGACAAACCCTCTTGTATAACAGTGATTATCCTATATTAAGGGGTGTGAATGGACAAACCCTCTTGTATAACAGTGATCATCCTATATTAAGTACCAGTCTGTGTGTGTCTGGGTGTGAATGGACAAACCCTCTTGTATAACAGTGATTATCCTATATTAAGGGGTGTGAATGGACAAACCCTCTTGTATAACAGTGATCATCCTATATTAAGTACCAGTCTGTGTGTGTCTGGGTGTGAATGGACAAACCCTCTTGTATAACAGTGATCATCCTATATTAAGTGCCAGTCTGTGTGTGTCTGGGTGTGAATGGACAAACCCTCTTGTATAACAGTGATCATCCTATATTAAGTGCCAGTCTGTGTGTGTCTGGGTGTGAATGGACAAACCCTCTTGTATAACAGTGATCATCCTATATTAAGTGCCAGTCTGTGTGTGTCTGGGTGTGAATGGACAAACCCTCTTGTATAACAGTGATCATCCTATATTAAGTGCCAGTCTGTGTGTGTCTGGGTGTGAATGGACAAACCCTCTTGTATAACAGTGATCATCCTATATTAAGTGCCAGTCTGTGTGTGTCTGGGTGTGAATGGACAAACCCTCTTGTATAACAGTGATCATCCTATATTAAGTACCAGTCAGTGTCTGTCTGGGTGTGAATGGACAAACCCTCTTGTATAACAGTGATCATCCTATATTAAGTACCAGTCAGTGTCTGTCTGGGTGTGAATGGACAAACCCTCTTGTATAACAGTGATCATCCTATATTAAGTGCCAGTCTGTGTGTGTCTGGGTGTGAATGGACAAACCCTCTTGTATAACAGTGATCATCCTATATTAAGTACCAGTCAGTGTCTGTCTGGGTGTGAATGGACAAACCCTCTTGTATAACAGTGATCATCCTATATTAAGTACCAGTCAGTGTCTGTCTGGGTGTGAATGGACAAACCCTCTTGTATAACAGTGATCATCCTATATTAAGTACCAGTCAGTGTCTGTCTGGGTGTGAATGGACAAACCCTCTTGTATAACAGTGATCATCATATATTAAGGGTCAGTCAGTAGACGTCATGATAAGGCTGTCAGCAAGTCTAATGTTCACCTCAGCCGGAACTCTGACGTCTCCCATGGCAACAGGGTCACGGTGGGGTCACGTCACTCAGATGATTGTGCGTCAGAGCATGACCTAGTAAGCTGGACTTGTGACCTATACAGGGACTCTGTGTGTGTGTGTGTGTGTGTGTGTGTGTGTGTGTGTGTGTGTGTGTGTGTGTGTGTGTGTGTGCGAGAGAAAGAGAGACTGGGCCACTCAGATGGCAGCGTGTCAGGGCATGAGACTGTGTGTGTGTGTGTAAGCAGCAAGAGTGCTGACGTCTGCACTGCAGCAGCCTATAGTAAATATTACAGTTACCAACTATAGTTAGGCTCACAGTTCACACAGTAGAAACTATTGATACAGAAGAACCCAATCCTACCTTCAGGATACACATGATGTCAATGTGATATTTCTGTATAAGTTCACAGGAAAATAAATGATAAAGTAGCCCTTTGCCTAGTAAACCCAGGCTAACTATCATGTTGTTACATCAGTGACAGAGGAACAGAAAGCAGGCCAAAGATTACAGCATCAACACACAACACTGCCAGACAGACCACCTGCAGTGGAGACGCTCCACAAGCACTGCAGTTAACACTGAGGAAGACGCTGGGGCCATAAAACAAACAGACAATGACAGAGATACACACACTCCAATGTTTCATCAAGGAAACTGACAGTGTGCGCACAGCCGGCACAACTCTTAATCAGTGTGTGTGGGTAGAGAACACAGTTGGTCCATTCTGTCATCTGTGGGCCTGTGTGTGTTATGCGTCCCAACATGTTGATCATTACATGTATCCCTTACAGGTGTCAAAAAACCCAGACTCATTTCCTTTAATCACTAGTCTCTCGGCTGGCTAATGTTTAACTGAAAGCTGCTGAGGGAGTCATACACACACACAGACATACAGAGACGTACTGGACCGAGACAAACACACACACACAGACACACAGAGACGGACTGGACCGAGACAAACACACACACACAGACATACAGAGACGGACTGGACCGAGACAAACACACACACATACAGAGACAGACTGGGCCGAGACAAACACACACACATACAGAGACGGACTGGACCGAGACAAACACACACACATACAGAGACGGACTGGACCGAGACAAACACACACACAGAGACGGACTAGACCGAGACAAAACACACACACACACACACACACACACACACACACACACACACACACACACACACACACACACACACACACTGGACCGAGACAAACACACACACACAAACATACAGAGACGGACTGGACCGAGACAAACACACACACACACACACAGACATACAGAGACAGACTGGACCGAGGCAAACACACACAGAAAGACAGACAAAAACACTTCCAAGTCTTTCTCCAGTCTAGTCTGGCTAGAATTCAGGAACAACTGTGGGTCAGATAACCATGAGTGTTTGGACTGGACTGGAGGCTGTCATAAAGGCATGGGTAGGGGCTGAGAGGCAGAAGTTCTCTGGGACTGTGTGTGTGTTCTCTGGGACTGTGTGTGTATTTGTGTGTGTGTTCTCTCTGGGACTGTGTGTGTGTTCTCTCTGGGACTGTGTGTGTGTTCTCTGGGACTGTGTGTGTGTATTTGTGTGTGTGTTCTCTCTGGGACTGTGTGTGTGTTCTCTCTGGGACTGTGTGTGTGTTCTCTGGGACTGTGTGTGTGTATTTGTGTGTGTGTTCTCTCTGGGACTGTGTGTGTGTTCTCTCTGGGACTGTGTGTGTGTTCTCTGGGACTGTGTGTGTGTATTTGTGTGTGTGTTCTCTCTGGGACTGTGTGTGTGTTCTCTCTGGGACTGTGTGTGTGTTCTCTGGGACTGTGTGTGTGTATTTGTGTGTGTGTTCTCTCTGGGACTGTGTTGCTGAGGAGTGTGGAGTTTGGAATGCTGTAGAGATGCTCCACAAGCACTGCAGCTAACACTGAGGGACTGCTGTGTGTGAGCATATGGAGCACATGGGCAGGTGTCTCTTGCTGGCATAGATAATTGTGTTGCTCAACACACACACACACACAATGGGCGTGCAACCACCCATGCACGCACACCAATATTAGAGTCAACAAGCTGCAAAGCTACTGCACAGCACCCAATCATAAAGCAGCAAACAGTGAGCCAACGAATCAAAACAGAGAATTACTGAGAGCACATCCAATCAGATGAGCCCTATGTATCCCGAATCCAGCAACCCTCCTTGCTCACTTTTTCTAACCCTCACACACACACACACACACACACACACACACACACACACACGCTGAGCTGTATGCTGCCTGCTCCTTGCCATGGCAACAGAACCTAACATCACCAAGCTAGCTACCCCTGTGCATACTAAACCTGTTGCAAAGACCAGACAGACACACTGCACTCTCTATATATTGCAGCATCCGCATCCAGACACAGATGGCATACTATGGCTATTGTTGATCTATTACAATTAGGAAATTTAATTGAGACTAGATAGAAAGCATTTGGGCACACTATTAAAATACCTATTATCATCAAGGCAAGTAGGTAAAATAGTACTATGAATGTGCACGCATTGAATGGCCATTTTTCCATTGTCTGGTTCTGTTGTTAATAAGAATGACAGATGCTGTTTTTCTGGTAACGTGATGTGTAGGGAAGGAAGGAACATGTGTGTGTGCTGGTGTTAATATAGTTAGCTTGTATCCAAGTTCAGAGGGTCAGTGTGACTGGAACTCGTAATGATCACATGCTCTCACACAGACCGTCTTTTCATTAGGATGAACCGGCTCTTCTGCCCTGGACACTCCCGATAAGACTGGCACAAGCACAGACTGATGCATGAGTTAGCAAGGCTTTGTTAACCTAGTCTCCAGGTCAAGTGAAACATATCATTTAACGTTGCTAGCTATGATCGTTTATGGCGTTGCACTGAGCCGAGGACAACAGCTTGTGAATTATGGAGTTAACGTTAGCTAGCGAGCTTAAATTTGGATCAGCAGAACACGTTTTTTTCACGAACCAACTGCAGTGCAGAGGAGCTGACATGACAATTAGCGTCCTTTTTAACTTTGCTGTGGTCTGTTTGTTTTGCCCTGCCTTGACCAAATATCTACCATTGAGCTAGCTTACGCATGTAGTTAGCAGCTACCAGATAGCAAGCTAACTCTTACTTACACTTCTAGAATCCGGTCCCCTTTCGAGATACCGGCTCTGTCCGCTGCACCTCCCGGTAAAACAGCACTAACATGCTGTAGCGGGGCATACAATTCCCCGTTGATGCTCCGTAGTTGTCCTCCTTCGCTAACCTGTCCCCGGACATTGAAGCCATATCCCGAGTCAGACTTGACTATCCGCACCAGTCGCGGGCCTGACGTAACGGTAGTCACCGTTTGGCAACTGCCGGTGCCCTGCGTTAGGCTGACACCGGAGCAGTTAGGAGAGGATGGCTGAACTAACGGAGGTGCCACCGAATTAATTCCCTCTCCCTCGACGTCTGCCATTTTCCGTCAGCCTGTTTCCCCCTTATCCACTTTGAGTCTCCAAACTTCAAGGTAGCTCTCCTAGTTATCTAGCTAGCTTGCTAGAAACGATGGAGAGAGGAGGAGCGACCAAGTAAACGAAAACCGATTTGACTCGAGACTGCCCTCCCTGGAACCCGCCCATCGTCTGGTTAGAGTGGGTCTCTACTGCGCAACCGCAACATCAAGATACTGGGCTCATTTGAGTGGATACAGTTTCATAAGTCAATGGTCACTATGGGATCAATATCATGCCAAATGTATTGTGAACTCACAGCATGCATTTTGTATTCGTGTATCATGATCTGTACAAATAAATACCAATCCACAAATGTAAATCCCTTTCCACAAGTGTAAATCATATATAAGATATAAGTCTCCAACTTCAGTGATTTTTGCAATTCGTTCCAATCATTGGCAGCAGAGAACTGGAAGGAAAGGTGGCCAAAGGAGGTGTTGGCTTTGGGGATGACCAGTGAAATGTACCTGCTGGAGCGCGTGCTACTGGTGGGAGTTGCTATGGTGACCAGCTGAGAAAAGGCGGGGCTTTACCTAGCAAAGACTTATAGATGACCTGGAGCCAATGGGTTTGGTGACGAATATCTAGCATGGGCCAGCCAATGAGAGCATACAGGTCGCAATGATGGGTTGTATATGGAACTTTGGTGACCCAACCGTGCGTGTTAACCCTCGCAAGGCTGCAGGCCCAGACGGCATCCCCAGCCGCGCCCTCAGAGCATGCGCAGACCAGCTGGCCGGTGTGTTTACGGACATATTCAATCAATCCCTATACCAGTCTGCTGTTCCCACATGCTTCAAGAGGGCCACCATTGTTCCTGTTCCCAAGAAAGCTAAGGTAACTGAGCTAAACGACTACCGCCCCGTAGCACTCACTTCCGTCATCATGAAGTGCTTTGAGAGACTAGTCAAGGACCATATCACCTCCACCCTACCTGACACCCTAGACCCACTCCAATTTGCTTACCGCCCAAATAGGTCCACAGACGATGCAATCTCAACCACACTGCACACTGCCCTAACCCACCTGGACAAGAGGAATACCTATGTGAGAATGCTGTTCATCGACTACAGCTCGGCATTCAACACCATAGTACCCTCCAAGCTCGTCATCAAGCTCGAGACCCTGGGTCTCGACCCCGCCCTGTGCAACTGGGTACTGGACTTCCTGACGGGCCGCCCCTAGGTGGTGAGGGTAGGCAACAACATCTCCTCCCCGCTGATCCTCAACACGGGGGCCCCACAAGGGTGCGTTCTGAGCCCTCTCCTGTACTCCCTGTTCACCCACGACTGCGTGGCCACGCACGCCTCCAACTCAATCATCAAGTTTGCGGACGACACAACAGTGGTAGGCTTGATTACCAACAACGACGAGACAGCCTACAGGGAGGAGGTGAGGGCCCTCGGAGTGTGGTGTCAGGAAAATAACCTCACACTCAACGTCAACAAAACTAAGGAGATGATTGTGGACTTCAGGAAACAGCAGAGGGAACACCCCCCTATCCACATCGATGGAACAGTAGTGGAGAGGGTAGCAAGTTTTAAGTTCCTCGACATACACATCACAGACAAACTGAATTGGTCCACTCACACTGACAGCATCGTGAAGAAGGCGCAGCAGCGCCTCTTCAACCTCAGGAGGCTGAAGAAATTTGGCTTGTCACCAAAAGCACTCACAAACTTCTACAGATGCACAATCGAGAGCATCCTGGCGGGCTGTATCACCGCCTGGTACGGTAACTGCTCCGCCCTCAACCGTAAGGCTCTCCAGAGGGTAGTGAGGTCTGCACAACGCATCACCGGGGCAAACTACCTGCCCTCCAGGACACCTACACCACCCGATGTTACAGGAAGGCCATAAAGATCATCAAGGACATCAACCACCCGAACCACTGCCTGTTCACCCCGCTATCATCCAGAAGGCGAGGTCAGTACAGGTGCATCAAAGCTGGGACCGAGAGACTGAAAAACAGCTTCTATCTCAAGGCCATCAGACTGTTAAACAGCCACCACTAACATTGAGTGGCTGCTGCCAACACACTGTCATTGACACTGACCCAACTCCAGCCACTTTAATAATGGGAATTGATGGGAAATGATGTAAATATATCACTAGCCACTTTAAACAATGCTACCTTATATAATGTTACTTACCCTACATTATTCATCTCATATGCATACGTATATACTGTACTCTACATCATCGACTGCATCCTTATGCAATACATGTATCACTAGCCACTTTAACTATGCCACTTTGTTTACTTTGTCTACATACTCATCTCATATGTATATACTGTACTCGATACCATCTACTGTATGCTGCTCTGTACCATCACTCATTCATATATCCTTATGTACATATTCCTTATCCCCTTACACTGTGTATAAGACAGTAGTTTTGGAATTGTTAGTTAGATTACTTGTTGGTTATCACTGCATTGTCGGAACTAGAAGCACAAGCATTTCGCTACACTCGCATTAACATCTGCTAACCATGTGTATGTGACAAATAAAATTTTATTTGATTTGAAAACAAATGACACTGTGATAGACTGCATCAAATTTGCTGAGTAGAGTGTTGGAGGCTATTTTGTAAATGACATCGCCGAAGTCAAGATCGGTCGGATGGTCAGTTTACAAGGGTATGTTTGGCAGCATGAGTGAAGGACTTTGTTGCGAAATAGGAAGCCAATTCTAGATTTAACTTTGGATTGGAGATGCTTAATGTGAGTCAGGAAGGAGAGTTTACAGTTTAGCCAGACACCTAGGTATTTGTAGTTGTCCACATATTCCCACATATATTCCCACACATTGTCCACATATAGTCAGAACCGTCCAAAGAAGTGACGCTAGTCGGGCGGGCAGGGGCGGGCAGCGATCGGCTGAAGAGCATGGATTTAGTTTTACTAGCATTTAAGAGCAGTTGGAGGATTGTTGTATAGCGTTGAAGCTCTTTTGGAGGTTTGTTAATACAGTGTCCAAAGAAGGGCCAGATGTATACGGAATGGTGTCGTCTGTGTAGAGGTGGATCAGAGAATCACCAGCAGCAAGAGCGACATCATTGATATATATAGAGAAAAGAGAGAATTGAACCCTGTGGCACCCCCATAGAGACTGCCAGAGGTCTGGACAACAGGCCCTCAGATTTGACACACTGAACTCTATCTGAGAAGTAGTTAGTGAACCGGGCGAGGCAGTCATTAGAGAAACCAAGGCTGTTGAGTCTGCCGATAAGAATACTGTGATTGACAGAGTCGAAAGCCTTGGCCAGGTCGATGAAGACGGCTGCACAGTACTGTTTCATATCGATCGCGGTTATGATATCGGCTGAGGTGCACCGGTGACCAGCTCGGAAACCAGATTGCATAGCGGAGAAGGTACGGTGGGATTCGTAATGGTCGGTGATCTGTTTGTTGACTTGGCTTTCAAAGACTTTTATGAAGGCAGGGCAGGATGGATATAGGTCTGTAACAGTTTGGGTCAAGAGTGTCTCCCCCTTTGAAGAGGGGGTGACCGCGACCTCTTTCCAATCTTTATCAATCTCAGATGATACAAAAAAGAGATTGAACAGACTGGTAATAGAGGTTGCAACAAAATCACCAATCCACATATGTAAATCACTTTCTACAAATGAAAATCGCTATTCACAAATGCAATTCACTATCTACAAACAAACACGTTTTTATTTGTATTTGTAAATCGATATATTGCATTAGAATGTTTTTATACCTGCAGATTGCAGGTCATTTCCAAGGGCCTTAAAACCTCTTGCTCCTACCTGACACGCAGGCGTCCCATCTAGACATCTGGAAATGCAAATGCGCTACGCTAAATGCTAATAGTACTAGTTAAAACTCAAACGTTCATTAAAATACACATGCAGGGTATTGAATTAAAGCTACACTCGTTGTGAATCCAGGCAACAAGTCAGATTTTTAAAATGCTTTTCGGCGAAAGCATGAGAAGCTATTATCTGATAGCATGTAACACCCCAAAAGACCCGCAGGGGACGTAAACAAAATAATTAGCATAGTCGTCGCTACACAAACCGCACAAATAAAATATAAAACATTCATTACCTTTGACCATCTTTGTTGGCACTCCTAGATGTCCTATAATCACTATTGGGTCTTTTTTCCGATTAAATCGGTCCATATATAGCCTAGATATCGATCTATGAAGACTGTGTGATAAACTAAAAAAAATAGTGTCTTATAACGTAACGTCATTTTTTTTAATTAAAAAAGTCGACGACAAACTTTCACAACACACTTCGAAATACTTTTGTAATGCAACTTTAGGTATTAGTACACGTTAATAAGCGACCAAATTGATCACGAGGCGATGTATATTCTTTAGCTGTCCGTCTGGAAATAATGTCCGGGTAAATCTCAACCAAAATATCCGAAACAAATAGTAGGCAAATGACAAGACTAGACATCGTGTGGAAGCTGTAGGTATTGCAACCTCAGCCCCATTAAATGTGGTTCACCTTTATCAATGGGTTCAAGTCGTGCATGGATATATTTTTCCATTTTCAGTGATCAGATTTTCGATGAAACGCACGTTCTGTTATAGTCACAGCCGTGATTTAACCAGTTTTATAAACGTCTGAGTGTTTTCTATCCACACATACTAATCATATGCATATACTATATTCCTGGCATGAGCAGCAGGGCGCTGAAATGTTGCGCGATTTTTAACAGAATGTTCGAAAAAGTAGGGGGTAGGAGTAACAGGTTAAGTAAAATGACGGGGACTCCGGACTGTGAATCATTGCCAGAGGAACCGTACCGGAGGCGGAGGCTCTGGACTGGGAACCCCCGCTGGAGGCTCTGGGCTGCAGCTCGCCGCTGAAGGCTCCGGCCTGCTGAACAGTTCTGTCAGGTAACAGAGACTAAACAGAAAAATGAACTACCCACAAAACACAGGTGGGAAAAAGGCTGCCTAAGTATGATTCCCAATCGGAGACAACGATAGACAGCTGCCTCTGATTGGGAACCATACTCGGCCAAAACAAAGAAACAGACAAAATAGAATGCCCACCCCAAATCACACCCTGACCTAACCAAATAGAGAAATAAAACGGCCCTCTAAGGTCAGGGCATGACAATACTATGGCTACACATATGGTTAACATATTATGGTTACCAAACTATAATTTCTGTAGCGTTGAAAGGCAGGGATCAACATGGCCAAACGAGAGGCTGCCAGCGATTTATAGAAATCACTTTCTATGGGTACAAACCTTTTTTCTACGACGACACATCGCTTTCTACGTGTGATAACTTTTGTTTTTACATGCGTGGGAACTTTTTTTGTTTGTGATAGTAAACTGCATTTGTGGATAGTGATTTACATTTGTGTAAAGGGATTTAGATTTGTGGAAAGTGATTTAGATTTGTGGAAAGTGATTTAGATTTGTGGAAAGTGATTTACATTTGTTTTGGTGATTTACATTTCTGGATTGGTAATTTACATTTGTGGATTGGTACTTATTTGTACAGATCATGATACTTAAATACAAAATGTATGCTGTGAGTTCACAAATACATTTGGCATGATATTGACACCATAGGGTCATGCCTTCCAAAGTATGTTGCATATGCCGCGTTTATGTCCTTGTCGGAACTAGGAAACTCTGAAATGTCCGACTTGCTAACAAGTTGTAGTTATACACTTGCCGAGTTCAACGAATCAGCAAGTTGGAAATTTCAACATTTCCATTTCCATCTAGCATGTGAATGTGGCGATAGAGTACCATCGTATGAGTCATAATACCCATAAAACCTAGCAGTCAAACACAGAGTTGGTTCCAATAGTCATTTTGATGTGTCTGTGATGTGTACGCCGAGGAACTTAAAACTTACTACCCTCTCCACTACTGTTCCATCGATGTGGATAGGGGGGTGTTCCCTCTGCTGTTTCATGAAGTCCACAATCATCTACTTAGTTTTGTTGACGTTGAGTGTGAGGTTATTTTCCTGACACCACACTCCGAGGGCCCTCACCTCCTCCCTGTAGGCCGTCTCGTCGTTGTTGGCAATCAAGCCTACCACTGTTGTGTTGTCCGCAAACCTGATGATTGATTTGGAGGCGTGCATGGCCACGCAGTCGTGGGTGAACAGGGAGTACAGGAGAGGGCTCAGAACGCACCCTTGTGGGGCCCCAGTGTTGAGGATCAGCGGGGTGGAGATGTTGTTGCCTACCCTCACCACCTGGGGGCGGCCTGTCAGGAAGTCCAGTACCCAGTTGCACAGGGCGGGGTATTGGTTTATTCCTAATGGAATTGGTTTATTCCTAATGGAATCGGTTTATTCCTAATGGAATCGGTTTATTCCTAATGGAATCAGTTTATTCCTAATGGAATCGGTTTATTCCTAATGGAATCGGTTTATTCCTAATGGAATTGGTTTATTCCTAATGGAATCGGTTTATTCCTAATGGAATCGATTTATTCCTAATGGAATCGGTTTATTCCTAATGGAATCGGTTTATTCCTAATGGAATCGGTTTATTCCAAATGTGTAAAATAATAAATGAATCAACAATTGGAAATCCACCCATGGCGTAAACAATCATATGATATTTTTATGTCATTATTTAAATTTCTGAGAGTCACAATTTCTGAATAGTAAATTAGAACATACAATAGTTATTACAGAGACTGAAGCTTGTTTAACAAAAGAAAACTTCAAATAAAGGTCAGACAGGCAGTAGGCGAAACACTTCTGAAGCTGGAATAGATTATATAATTTTTGCATATACTCTAATGCCTCATCAACAGTTTGAATAACAATCAAACAAAAAGGCAGTATCACACTGTGGTGTTACAGAAACAGCTGGTGACCACCACCATCATTCCTGTCCCCAAGAGCTCTAAGGCTTCATGTCACAATGACTACCTCCCTGTACCACTCACTTCTGTAACCCGGAAGTGCTTTGAGAGGCTGATTATGGAACACATTAACTCCACCATCCCAAACCACAGGGGTGTGTGGTTAGTCCACTCCTGTACTCCCTGTTCATTCACGACTGCGTGGCCAATCACGACTCCAACACCATCAAGTTTGCTGACGACACGACGGTGGTAGGCCTGATCACCGGCGACGATGAGACAGCCTAAAGGGAGGAGGTCAGTGACCTTGCAATGTGGTGCCGGAGAATCAATCTCTCCCTCAATGTCAGTAAGACGTTGAGGAAGAGAGGTGCGGATCATAGACTGCAGGAAACGGGGAAGCGACCACGCCCCTATCCACATCGAAAGGGCTGCAGTGAAGCCACCATCCACATCGAAGGGGCTGCAGTGGAGCCCCTATCCACATCGACGGGGCTGCAGTGGAGCCCCTATCCACATCGACGGGGCTGCAGTGGAGCCCCTATCCACATCGACGGGGCTGCAGTGGAGCCCCTATCCACATCGACGGGGCTGCAGTGGAGCCCCTATCCACATCGACGGGGCTGCAGTGGAGCCCCTATCCACATCGAAAGGGCTGCAGTGGAGCCCCTATCCACATCGACGGGGCTGCAGTGGAGCAGGTCAACATCGACAGGGCTGCAGTGGAGCCCCTAAAATCAAACACATCGACAGGGCTGCAGTGGAGCCCCTATCCCTCAGGAGGGGCTGCAGTGGAGCCCCTATCCACCATCGATAGGAAGGGCTGCAGTGGAGCCCCTATTGCCACATTGACGGGGCTGCAGTGGAGCCCCTATCCACATCGAAAGTGGGTGGTGGAGCCCTATGGTGCAACAGTGGGTGGGGGCTGCAGTGGAGCCCTATCCAGGACATCGACAGGTGTGGGGCTGCAGTGGAGCCCCAAGCCATAGACCACATCGCTTCCAGGCTGCAGTGGAGCAGGTCAAGAGCGTCAGGTTTCTCGGTGTCCTAATCACAAGACTTAAAATGGTCCAAACACACACGCACAGTCATGAAGAACGTGTGACGTGCCTCTTCCCCCTCAGGAGGTTAAAAAAGTTTTGCATGGGCCCTCAAATCCTTAAACAGTTCTACTGCTGTACCATTGATAGGATCTTGACTGGCTGCATCACTGCCTAGTATGGAAATAGCACCGCCCTCGATTGCATGGCGCAACAGTGGGTGGTGCGGACAGCTGAGTATGGCGCAACAGTGGGTGGTGCGGACAGCTGAGTATGGCGCAACAGTGGGTGGTGCGGACAGCTGAGTATGGTGCAACAGTGGGTGGTGCGGACAGCGGAGTACATTACTGGGGCCGAGCTTCCTGCCATCCAGGACATCTATATCAGGTGTGGAAGGAAGGCCTGGAAAATCATTAGACTCCAGCCACCCAAGCCATAGACTATTCTCTCTGCTTCCATACTGGAAGAGGTACCGGTGCATCAAGTCTGACACCAACAGGCTCCTGAACAGCTTCTATCCCCAAGGAAAAATAACTGATAAATAGATAACAAAATAGCTACATGGACTATCTGAGTTAACCTTGTATCTTTACTGAGCGTTTATTTTTGCACTGTCTCTATGCACACTCACAGGGCCCGACACACTAACACACTGTCTCTATGACACCCTCACAGGGCCCTACACACTAACACAATGTCTCTATGCACACTCACAGGGCCCTACACACTAACACACTGTCTCTATGCACACTCACAGGGCCCTACACACTAACACACTGTCTCTATGCACACTCACAGGGCCCTACACACTAAAACACTGTCTCTATGCACACTCACAGGGCCCTACACACTAACACACTGTCTCTATGCACACTCACAGGGCCCTACACACTAACACACTGTCTCTATGCACACTCACAGGGCCCTACACACTAACACACTATCTCTGTGCACACTCACAGGGCCCTACACACTAAAACACTGTCTCTATGCACACTCACAGGGCCCTACACACTAACACACTGTCTCTATGCACACTCACAGGGCCCTACACACTAACACACTGTCTCTATGCACACTCACAGGGCCCTACACACTAACACACTATCTCTGTGCACACTCACAGGGCCCTACACACTAAAACACTGTCTCTATGCACACTCACAGGGCCCTACACACTAACACACTGTCTCTATGCACACTCACAGGGCCCTACACACTAACACACTGTCTCTATGCACACTAACAGGGCCCTACACACTAACACACTGTCTCTATGCACACTCACAGGGCCCTACACACTAACACACTGTCTCTGTGCACACTCACAGGGCCCTACACACTAACACACTGTCTCTATGCACACTCACAGGGCCCTACACACTAACACACTGTCTCTATGCACACTCACAGGGCCCTACACACTAACACACTGTCTCTGTGCACACTTACAGGGCCCTACACACTAACACACTGTCTCTGTGCACACTCACAGGGCCCTACACACTAACACACTGTCTCTATGCACACTCACAGGGCCCTACACACTAACACACTGTCTCTGTGCACACTTACAGGGCCCTACACACTAACACACTGTCTCTATGCACACTCACAGGGCCCTACACACTAACACACTGTCTCTGTGCACACTTACAGGGCCCTACACACTAACACACTGTCACTCCAACACACATACACTAACACACTGTCACTCCAACACACATACACTAACACACTGTCACTCCAACACACATACACTAACACACTGTCACTCCAACACACATACACTAACACACTGTCACTCCAACACTCACTCACTACATCTACATCTACATCTACTACTCAGTTTATATTATATCCTGTTGCCAAGTCACCTTACCTCTATACATATCTACCCCCTATACATATCTACCTCCATCACTCCAGTATCCCTGTCACCTTACCTCTATACATATCTACCTCCATCACTCCAGTATCCCTGTCACCTTACCTCTATACATATCTACCTCCATCACTCCAGTATCCCTGTCACCTTACCCCTATACATATCTACCTCCATCACTCCAGTATCCCTGTCTCCTTACCCCTATACATATCTACCTCCATCACTCCAGTATCCCTGTCACCTTACCTCTATACATATCTACCTCCATCACTCCAGTATCCCTGTCACCTTACCCCTATACATATCTACCTCCATCACTCCAGTATCCCTGTCACCTTACCTCTATACATATCTACCCCCTATACATATCTACCCCCTATACATATCTACCCCCTATACATATCTACCCCCTATACATATCTACCCCCTATACATATCTACCCCCTATACATATCTACCCCCTATACATATCTACCTCCATCACTCCAGTATCCCTGTCTCCTTACCTCTATACATATCTACCTCCATCACTCCAGTATCCCTGTCACCTTACCTCTATACATATCTACCTCCATCACTCCAGTATCCCTGTCACCTTTCCTCTATACATATCTACCCCCTATACATATCTACCTCCATCACTCCAGTATCCCTGTCACCTTACCCCTAAACATATCTACCTCCATCACTCCAGTATCCCTGTCACCTTACCTCTATACATATCTACCTCCATCACTCCAGTATCCCTGTCACCTTACCCCTATACATATCTACCTCCATCACTCCAGTATCCCTGTCACCTTACCTCTATACATATCTACCTCCATCACTCCAGTATCCCTGTCACCTTACCCCTATACATATCTACCTCCATCACTCCAGTATCCCTGTCACCTTACCCCTATACATATCTACCTCCATCACTCCAGTATCCCTGTCACCTTACCCCTATACATATCTACCTCCATCACTCCAGTATCCCTGTCACCTTACCCCTATACATATCTACCTCCATCACTCCAGTATCCCTGTCACCCTACCCCTATACATATCTACCTCCATCACTCCAGTATCCCTGTCACCTTACCTCTATACATATCTACCTCCATCACTCCAGTATCCCTGTCACCTTACCCCTATACATATCTACCTCCATCACTCCAGTATCCCTGTCACCTTACCCCTATACATATCTACCTCCATCACTCCAGTATCCCTGTCACCTTACCTCTATACATATCTACCTCCATCACTCCAGTATCCCTGTCACCTTACCCCTATACATATCTACCTCCATCACTCCAGTATCCCTGTCACCTTACCTCTATACATATCTACCTCCAACACTCCAGTATCCCTGTCACCTTTCCCCTATACATATCTACCTCCATCACTCCAGTATCCCTGTCACCTTACCCCTATACATATCTACCTCCATCACTCCAGTATCCCTGTCACCTTACCTCTATACATATCTACCTCCATCACTCCAGTATCCCTGTCACCTTACCCCTATACATATCTACCTCCATCACTCCAGTATCCCTGTCACCTTACCCCTATACATATCTACCTCCATCACTCCAGTATCCCTGTCACCTTACCTCTATACATATCTACCTCCAACACTCCAGTATCCCTGTCACCTTTCCCCTATACATATCTACCTCCATCACTCCAGTATCCCTGTCACCTTACCTCTATACATATCTACCTCCATCACTCCAGTATCCCTGTCACCTTACCCCTATACATATCTACCTCCATCACTCCAGTATCCCTGTCACCTTACCCCTATACATATCTACCTCCATCACTCCAGTATCCCTGTCACCTTACCCCTATACATATCTACCTCCATCACTCCAGTATCCCTGTCACCTTACCTCTATACATATCTACCTCCAACACTCCAGTATCCCTGTCACCTTTCCCCTATACATATCTACCTCCATCACTCCAGTATCCCTGTCACCTTACCTCTATACATATCTACCTCCATCACTCCAGTATCCCTGTCACCTTACCCCTATACATATCTACCTCCATCACTCCAGTATCCCTGTCACCTTACCCCCTATACATATCTACCTCCATCACTCCAGTATCCCTGTCACCTTACCCCTATACATATCTACCTCCATCACTCCAGTATCCCTGTCACCTTACCTCTATACATATCTACCTCCATCACTCCAGTATCCCTGTCTCACCTTCATATCTACCTCCATCACATATCCCTACCTCCATCATCTACCTCCATCCAGTATCCCTGTCACCTTCCCCCTATACATATCTACCTCCATCACTCCACATATCCCTGTCACCTGTACCCCTATACATATCTACCTCCATCACTCCAGTATCCCTGTCACCTTACCCCCTATACATATCTACCTCCATCACTCCAGTATCCCTGTCACCTACCCCTAAACATATCTACCTCCATCACTCCAGTATCCCTGTCACCTTACCTCTATACATATCTACCTCCATCACTCCAGTATCCCTGTCACCTTACCCCTATACATATCTACCTCCATCACTCCAGTATCCCTGTCACCTTACCCCTATACATATCTACCTCCATCACTCCAGTATCCCTGTCACCTTACCCCTAAACATATCTACCTCCATCACTCCAGTATCCCTGTCACCTTACCCCTATACATATCTACCTCCATCACTCCAGTATCCCTGTCACCTTACCCCTATACATATCTACCTCCATCACTCCAGTATCCCTGTTACCTTACCCCTATACATATCTACCTCCATCACTCCAGTATCCCTGTCACCTTACCCCTATACATATCTACCTCCATCACTCCAGTATCCCTGTCTCCTTACCCCTATACATATCTACCTCCATCACTCCAGTATCCCTGTCACCTACCCCTATACATATCTACCTCCATCACTCCAGTATCCCTGTCACCTTACCTCTATACATATCTACCTCCATCACTCCAGTATCCCTGTCACCTTACCCCTATACATATCTACCTCCATCACTCCAGTATCCCTGTCACCTTACCCCTATACATATCTACCTCCATCACTTCATTATCCCTGTCACCTTACCCCTATACATATCTACCTCCATCACTCCAGTATCCCTGTCACCTTACCCCTATACATATCTACCTCCATCACTCCAGTATCCCTGTCACCTTACCCGTATACATATCTACCTCCATCACTCCAGTATCCCTGTCACCTTACCCCTATACATATCTACCTCCATCACTCCAGTATCCCTGTCACCTTACCCCTATACATATCTACCTCCATCACTTCATTATCCCTGTCACCTTACCCCTATACATATCTACCTCCATCACTTCATTATCCCTGTCACCTTACCCCTATACATATCTACCTCCATCACTCCAGTATCCCTGTCACCTTACCCCTATACATATCTACCTCCATCACTCCAGTATCCCTGTCACCTTACCCCTATACATATCTACCTCCATCACTCCAGTATCCCTGTCACCTTACCCCTATACATATCTACCTCCATCACTCCAGTATCCCTGTCACCTTACCCCTATACATATCTACCTCCATCACTCCAGTATCCCTGTCACCTTACCCCTATACATATCTACCTCCATCACTCCAGTATCCCTGTCACCTTACCCCTATACATATCTACCTCCATCACTCCAGTATCCCTGTCACCTTACCCCTATACATATCTACCTCCATCACTCCAGTATCCCTGTCACCTTACCCCTATACATATCTACCTCCATCACTCCAGTATCCATGTCTCCTTACCCCTATACATATCTACCTCCATCACTCCAGTATCCCTGTCACCTTACCCCTATACATATCTACCTCCATCACTCCAGTATCCCTGTCACCTTACCCCTATACATATCTACCTCCATCACTCCAGTATCCCTGTCACCTTACCCCTATACATATCTACCTCCATCACTCCAGTATCCCTGTCTCCTTACCCCTATACATATCTACCTCCATCACTCCAGTATCCCTGTCACCTTACCCCTATACATATCTACCTCCATCACTCCAGTATCCCTGTCTCCTTACCCCTATACATATCTACCTCCATCACTCCAGTATCCCTGTCACCTTACCCCTATACATATCTACCTCCATCACTCCAGTATCCCTGTTACCTTACCTCTATACATATCTACCCCCTATACATATCTACCTCCATCACTCCAGTATCCCTGTCACCTTACCCCTATACATATCTACCTCCATCACTCCAGTATCCCTGTCACCTTACCCCTATACATATCTACCTCCATCACTCCAGTATCCCTGTCACCTTACCCCTAAACATATCTACCTCCACCACTCCAGTATCCCTGTCACCTTACCCCTAAACATATCTACCTCCATCACTCCAGTATCCCTGTCACCTTACCTCTATACATATCTACCTCCATCACTCCAGTATCCCTGTCACCTTACCCCTAAACATATCTACCTCCACCACTCCAGTATCCCTGTCACCTTACCCCTATACATATCTACCTCCATCACTCCAGTATCCCTGTCACCTTACCCCTAAACATATCTACCTCCATCACTCCAGTATCCCTGTCACCTTACCCCTATACATATCTACCTCCATCACTCCAGTATCCCTGTCACCTTACCCCTATACATATCTACCTCCATCACTCCATTATCCCTGTCACCTTACCCCTATACATATCTACCTCCATCACTCCAGTATCCCTGTCACCTTACCTCTATACATATCTACCTCCATCACTCCAGTATCCCTGTCACCTTACCTCTATACATATCTACCTCCATCACTCCAGTATCCCTGTCACCTTACCCCTATACATATCTACCTCCATCACTCCAGTATCCCTGTCACCTTACCTCTATACATATCTACCTCCATCACTCCAGTATCCCTGTCACCTTACCCGTATACATATCTACCTCCATCACTTCATTATCCCTGTCACCTTACCCCTATACATATCTACCTCCATCACTCCAGTATCCCTGTCATCTTACCCCTATACATATCTACCTCCATCACTCCAGTATCCCTGCACATTTTAAATATGGCATTAAAACTGACCCTGTATATAATATGCTTACTTACTTATTGTGTTCTTATTTCTCATGTGATTTTTCTGTTATTACATTGTTATTGATTATTGCATTGTTGGGTTTTGAGTTTGCAATAAAGTAATGTCACTGTACTTGAGCATGTGACATTAAAACTTGAAATGTAGCTGTGAAGTTCCAAGGTTACAGGGGCCTTCACAGGTAAGATTCTAAGAGGGTCGTCACTCCAGTAATTATTGATGTATGGCAAGACTTGTGTGTGAATGTGTGTCGGTGTGTGTTCTCATTGGGATCTATCCCCCTCATTTACTGCCTTTAAAAAAAACATAACTGATATTGCTGACTTGCTTATTAAACAGATGTGGTTTCTACTGACAATTGAGATGTACAGTACAAACTATGGCATAAGGGGAAGACAAGCGGATAAGGCAATCCGTAACTTGAGCGAGCTAGGATGGACGTGGTGAGTGAGCTAGGATGGACGTGGTGAGTGAGCTAGGACGGACGTGGTGAGTGAGCTAGGATGGACGTGGTGAGTGAGCTAGGATGGACGTGGTGAGTGAGCTAGGACGGACGTGGTGAGTGAGCTAGGACGGACGTGGTGAGTGAGCTAGGATGGACGTGGTGAGTGAGCTAGGACGGACGTGGTGAGTGAGCTAGGACGGACGTGGTGAGTGAGCTAGGACGGACGTGGTGAGCGAGCTAGGATGGACGTGGTGAGTGAGCTAGGACGGACGTGGTGAGTGAGCTAGGACGGACGTGGTGAGCGAGCTAGGATGGACGTGGTGAGTGAGCTAGGACGGACGTGGTGAGTGAGCTAGGACGGACGTGGTGAGCGAGCTAGGATGGACGTGGTGAGTGAGCTCGGACGGACGTGGTGAGTGAGCTAGGACGGACATGGTGAGTGAGCTAGGACGGACGTGGTGAGTGAGCTAGGATGGACGTGGTGAGTGAGCTAGGATGGACGTGGTGAGTGAGCTCGGACGGACGTGGTGAGTGAGCTAGGATGGACGTGGTGAGCGAGCTAGGACGGACGTGGTGAGCTAGGACGGACGTGGTGAGCGAGCTAGGACGGACGTGGTGAGCTAGGACGGACGTGGTGAGCGAGCTAGGACGGACGTGGTGAGTGAGCTAGGATGGACGTGGTGAGCGAGCTACGACGGACGTGGTGCGTGAGCTAGGACGGACGTGGTGAGTGAGCTAGGATGGACGTGGTGAGTGAGCTAGGACGGACGTGGTGAGTGAGCTAGGATGGACGTGGTGAGCGAGCTAGGATGGACGTGGTGAGCGAGCTAGGACGGACGTGGTGAGTGAGCTAGGACGGACGTGGTGAGCGAGCTAGGACGGACGTGGTGAGTGAGCTAGGACGGACGTGGTAAGCGAGCTAGGACGGACGTGGTGAGTGAGCTCGGACGGACGTGGTGAGTGAGCTAGGACGGACATGGTGAGTGAGCTAGGATGGACGTGGTGAGTGAGCTAGGATGGACGTGGTGAGTGAGCTAGGATGGACGTGGTGAGCGAGCTAGGACGGACGTGGTGAGCTAGGACGGACGTGGTGAGCGAGCTAGGACGGACGTGGTGAGCTAGGACGGACGTGGTAAGCGAGCTAGGACGGACGTGGTGAGTGAGCTAGGATGGACGTGGTGAGCGAGCTACGACGGACGTGGTGCGTGAGCTAGGACGGACGTGGTGAGTGAGCTAGGACGGACGTGGTGAGAGAGCGAGGACGGACGTGGTGAGTGAGCTAGGATGGACGTGGTGAGTGAGCTAGGACGGACGTGGTGAGTGAGCTAGGACGGACGTGGTGAGCGAGCTAGGACGGACGTGGTGAGTGAGCTAGGATGGACGTGGTGACTGAGCTAGGACGGACGTGGTGAGTGAGCTAGGATGGACGTGGTGAGCGAGCTCGAACGGACGTGGTGAGTGAGCTAGGACGGACGTGGTGAGTGAGCTAGGACGGACGTGGTGAGTGAGCTAGGACGGACGTGGTGAGTGAGCTAGGACGGACGTGGTGAGTGAGCTAGGACGGACGTGGTGAGTGAGCTAGGATGGATGTGGTGAGCGAGCTCGAACGGACGTGGTGACTGAGCTAGGACGGACGTGGTGAGTGAGCTAGGATGGACGTGGTCAGTATACCTATTTGTTCAGCACTTTTGAAATGTTCAGGGACAGAATTCAGAACATGGGCTGTTCTTACAGTGTGCTACTATCAGGAGCACTGTCAAGCTATACACAAAACGTTTGCAAACAAGCACACACCGGCCACGAACGATGTGTTTACAATGATGCATTGGTGAAAAAATAGACCAAATTATTAAGGTAAGGCACATGGGCAACTAACAGCTTACTACACAGCATACACTTATGTATACTAGTATTACTTTCTTTGCTACAGTATACATATCTCTCTGGCATCCTACATCATTTATGAAGCAGCATTAGACATTTTTGGACTAACGTTGTGGGGACATGCTTGAACAGGAAAGTGGCGCACCGGTCCTTCGTGGGCAAATGTTATCTATCATCAAAGAGAAAGATGCTGTATTTACAATTCCGAGTTGAATGACCTTTCAAAATGTATTATTCCCGACTTCCCAGTTGCAATGATTGCAGTTAGTCACTGTCACCGAGTCCTTACAAACCACTCATTGTTGAATTTGCGATCTTCAAATTGTTGTGTAATGTTTATGTCCAATGACCGATGAGCACCGATACGTTTTGTCTATATTTTCTCTTCATTATTTCTGTTCATATGACAAGGATCAAAAAGGATTTGCCAGTAGACTTGATTCATGATGATGACTGCTAGCTAAGATTGTGAAAGTAAGATGTTGATTCATGATGATGACTGCTAGCTAAGATTGTGAAAGTAAGATGTTGATTCATGATGATGACTGCAAGCTAAGATTGTGAAAGTAAGATGTTGATTCATGATGATGACTGCTAGATAAGATTGTGAAAGTAAGATGTTGATTCATGATGATGACTGCTAGCTAAGATTGTGAAAGTAAGATGTTGATTCATGATGATGACTGCAAGCTAAGATTGTGAAAGTAAGATGTTGATTCATGATGATGACTGCTAGATAAGATTGTGAAAGTAAGATGTTGATTCATGATGATGACTGCTAGATAAGATTGTGAAAGTAAGATGTTGATTCATGATGATGACTGCTAGATAAGATTGTGAAAGTAAGATGTTGATTCATGATGATGACTGCTAGATAAGATTGTGAAAGTAAGATGTTGATTCATGATGATGACTGCTAGATAAGATTGTGAAAGTAAGATGTTGATTCATGATGATGACTGCTAGATAAGATTGTGAAAGTAAGATGTTGATTCATGATGATGACTGCTAGATAAGATTGTGAAAGTAAGATGTTGATTCATGATGATGACTGCTAGCTAAGATTGTGAAAGTAAGATGTTGATTCATGATGATGACTGCAAGCTAAGATTGTGAAAGTAAGATGTTGATTCATGATGATGACTGCTAGATAAGATTGTGAAAGTAAGATGTTGATTCATGATGATGACTGCTAGATAAGATTGTGAAAGTAAGATGTTGATTCATGATGATGACTGCAAGCTAAGATTGTGAAAGTAAGATGTTGATTCATGATGATGACTGCTAGATAAGATTGTGAAAGTAAGATGTTGATTCATGATGATGACTGCAAGCTAAGATTGTGAAAGTAAGATGTTGATTCATGATGATGACTGCTAGATAAGATTGTGAAAGTAAGATGTTGACATGATCAGTCCAATCAAAGCTACGTGATTTGACGTGATTTCTGTGGCCAATGACCGTGAGCCTTCTTGGAAGGGCACTTCTAATGTAACTCTATGCAGCACCCAAAGGGCTCACATTATTGATGTCTAACCTTACTAAAGGCGGGTGACAGTATCCCCATGAGTGACAGAACACTGAGCCAATCACTGTGCAATGCTCCTATTTTCTGCTGGCCCGCCCCACCACTACAGAAAGGACTGAGCTTGGCTGAAACACCTGCATTTTGGAGCTACCTGTTTGTGCGGCTTTATTAACTCAATTATATGTATATATATTTTTTAACGTTGTTTACAAAACTGATATGTGACACCTATTAATGCCAAAAGAACATGCAAAACAGGCAAGCCCGCCCATTTGTTTTGAAAAAAATGTAGGGCTCAAAACTTCGACCCACCTACCCTGAATGACGGGTCGCCACTGGTCATGATTGATGTCCTGTAACAGGCCCTTTACAGATCTACTAATGTCCGATTTGGATATATTTGGTTGTTTTCGCTGTATAACATTTAGAAGTTGTTCCTTTTCAGGTTTAGAAAAAGTGACTTAAATGCCAACTCCCGTTCGTATAAGCTGGTAGTATAGTTAGCAGACGGAAGTCAGTGGTGGTAGTCAGTTGTTCTTTAACTGCAATGCAGTTGATTGGTGACGATGATATGTGTTGGGCTTGACATCCAGACAAGTATTATGTTCTGATTTCTACCACAACATAGTGTAAAATACACATATAAACAATACCCTAAATGTCAACTCATTTTGCTGGGGGACAATGTATTTCCATTGGCCTGATACCACATCTATCAGCTCTCCTCCTGAGAGGTATAGTAGAATGGAAGCAGGAAGAATAGCAGAGGCTAGAAGACAAGTGTGCCATGATGGTGCTAGGCAGGTAGAGGGGGATGGATGGGCTGAATAGGAACTCTACTCTGAAACAGAGCCCAAGATACACACAATATAAAGACACATTTCAGATTCCTTCATTCTCTCTCTCCATCATGGCAGGTTGAGTGAGTCTGTCATGAAAGAAAGTGAATCAAATGAAGAGTGCAGGGTTTATTATCAGTCAAATGTTTTATTTAGATTAACTTCAAAAATGTACATTAATACAAAATACTCAAATGCACAGTAGAGGACTGAATATGTTGTACTGTGATGTGAAAAAAGGGCCTTTAAAAAAACTTGCTGTGATATTCAGATCTGAGCCTGGAGGTTTGCAGTAGCCCCTAGTGTCCTTGTCTCCCTTGTTAATTCATGTCACTGATTTCCTAGAATGGGGGCCCCCCAAGAGCTTCCCAGGAGCTTGGTGAGAGAGTGGGGTGGGCTTGCAGGTGTCAAGTCTGCTAAATCAGTCAGTCTGTGATGAGACAGAGTGGAACTCTGAGCACGCTGTCAACTCAAAGGCTGCAACCTCCTACTGCTACACACACACCTTACATCCCTCCCTCCCTCACATTAACCAATAATCCCAGTAACCCCCTCTAATCAATCTTCCAACCCGCCAATACTCCCCAGGGGCCATTCTTACCCTCACCAGTCACCATGGTGACACAGAAACACACACAGAAACACACACAGAAACACACACACAATAGCTAAAGTACCACAAAGACAAAAGGCTGGAATTACAGTTTATTACACATCACTCTGAGAACACACACACCTTCAGGGGTTTAGAACCAACAGTCATCAAAATGGCAAATATATATGAACCAAATATTATACAATAAATCTGACAGTATGTCTCACTAAAGACAATGTGCCTCTAAACAAAGTCTTATTCCTCCATCCATCTCCAAGATTTTCTGTGTGTGTGTGTGTGTGTGTGTGTGTGTGTGTGTGTCCGTGAGTTACAGAGTGGTGGTAGAGTGTTGTGGGGGGTGGTGGGAGCGGGGTGTGTGTGAGTTACAGAGTGGTGGTAGAGTGTTGTGGGGTGAGTGGGGGTGGTGGGAGCGGGGTGTGTGTGAGTTACAGGGTGGTGGTAGAGTGTTGTGAGGTGAGTGGGGGGTGGTGGGAGCGGGGTGTGTGTGTGTGTGTGAGTTACAGTGTGGTGGTAGAGTGTTGTGGGGTGAGTGGGGGTGGTGGGGGTGGGGTGTGTGTGAGTTACAGGGTGGTGGTAGAGTGTTGTGGGGTGAGTGGGGGGGGGGTGGGGGCGGGGTGTGTGTGAGTTACAGGGTGGTGGTAGAGTGTTGTGGGGTGAGTGGGGGGTGGTGGGGGTGGGGTGTGTGTGAGTTACAGGGTGGTGGTAGAGTGTTGTGGTGTGGGTGGGGGGTGGTGGGAGCGGGGTGTGTGTGAGTTACAGGGTGGTGGTAGAGTGTTGTGGGGTGAGTGGGGGGTGGTGGGAGCGGGGTGTGTGTGAGCGCAGCAGGCTGCGGACAGCGTGGCGGTAGCGTGCTGACATGGTGTTGTAGAGGATAGGGTTGACAGCAGCACTGAGGTAGAACAACACAAAGGAGACCAGGTTAAAGTACTGAGAGATGTAGTACATATCAGCACTGGAGCCCAGAGTCACAGAGAACAACGTCCGACCAACGTGGAACGGCAGCCAACACAGAACAAACGCCAGCACGATCATCCCTAGAAAGAGAGGAGAATATGGGATGGAGCGACAGAAAGAGTTGACATTAGAACTCATTATTACTGTATGTGTGATATAGTTGGTTCACAATAGCTGCCTAGCTGTAGTATTGCTGAGGCCCAAACCAGTAAATCAAAGTAACTTTAAAATACAGAGACTCTCTCACAGCCTCACCGAGCATCTTGATGGTGTGTCGCTGGGCGCGGTCTCGGCTGCTGCGTTGTGGGCGGAGCCAAAGCTTCCTGCCGATCAGACCATACACAACTCCCAGAATGCCCAGCGGCACCAGGAAGTAGAGGTTGGAGAGCCACATCATGGCCCCCAGCAGGCCTGAGGAGACGGCGTAGTCCGTACAGCGACACTCGCTCTCCCCCTCAACTCCCCCCAGCTCCTCTACCCCTACCATAGCAAACACCGGCCCAGCGCTGATCACGGCCACAACCCACAGGCAGCCAATGAGAGTACGGACGCGGGTCCGTGTGACCAGGGTCTTGGCTGTGAGTGGTCGACAGACAGCGAGGTAGCGCTCCAGAGAAAGGGCGGTGATGTGGAGGATGGAGGAGTAGGTACAACTCTCACTGATGAACACACTCAGCTTACACACTGCATCACCCAGATCCCAGGGCCGGAACCTCCACAGCTAGAGGGACGGACACACAGATAGGTTACACACACACACAACCCAGCTCAGACACTATATCGTCTAACCCCCAGGGCCAGAACCTCCACAGCTAGCGAGAGAGAAACACAAATCACACACACACAGTATCAGCTAGCTAAACCCCAGGGCCAGAACCTCCATAGCTAGAGAGACCCCCCCTTACCTTGTAGTACAGATCTAAAGGCATCAGAAGCAGTATGAGGAGGTCGGAGATGGCCATACTACTCAGGTAGAGGTAGGTGGTGCTTCTCAGGTGTGGCCGGAGCCAAACTACCAGGATGGTTAACATATTTCCTACGATGCCCAGGGCCAGCAGCAGCACACACACGGCTGTCACACACACCAGCTCAGCCCCACTGAAGTCCTCCCATTCCCAGTCAGTCTGGTCACTCTGGTTCCCACAGTCCTCCAGACAGCCAGACCCTAGCACACAATCCTCTGAACAGCTGCTCCCACTGCCCAGCACTGACACGTCCATGGTCAGAGAGAGATGCCCGGGTCTCAGAGACTGGGGTGTGTGCGTGAGAGAGAGAGGTGAGCTGAGATGGTACAAGCGTGCCTGTGTGTGAGAGCGAGAGAAAGTGTGGATGGTCTATATCACCCAGGTTACAGCACAGGGTGACGTAGGCTGATGGATTCTAACTGGAGATGGTCCTGGACCACACATCTAGGAGATGTAAAACAACACATCTAGGAGATGTAAAACACACAACACATCTAGGAGTTGAGATGTAAAACAAAACACAACACATCTATGAGATGTAAAACACAACACATCTATGAGATGTAAAACACAACACATCTATGAGATGTAAAACACAACACATCTAGGAGATGTAAACACAACACAACACATCTATGAGATGTAAAAAAACACATCAACACATCTAGGAGATGTAAACATCTAGGAGATGTAAAACACATCTATGAGATGTAAAACACAACACACACATCTATGAGATGTAAAACACAACACATCTATGAGATGTAAAACACAACACATCTATGTAAAAACACAACACATCTAGAGATGTAAAACACACAACACGTCTATGAGATGTAAAACACAACACATCTATGAGATGTAAAACACAACACAGGGAGATGTAAAACACAACACATCTAGGAGATGTAAAACACAACACATCTAGGATGTAAAACAACACATCTAGGATGTAAAACAAAACACAACACATCTAGGAGTTGTAAAACAACACATCTGAGATGTAAAACAACACATCTAGGAGTTGTAAAACAACACATCTAGGATGTAAACACAACACATCTAGATGTAAACACACAACACATCTAGAGATGTAAAACAACACATCTAGGAGATGTAAAACACAACACATCTATGAGATGTAAAAAACAACACATCTATGAGTTGTAAAACAACACATCTAGGAGATGTAAAACAAAAACAACACATCTAGGAGATGTAAAACAACACATCTAGGATGTAAAACAGATATAAAACAACACATCTAGAGATGTAAAACAACACATCTAGATGTAAAACACAACACATCTAGGAGATGTAAAAACAACACATCTAGGAGATGTAAAACAACACAACAACACATCTAGGAGATGTAAAACAACACATCTAGGAGATGTAAAACAACACATCTAGGAGATGTAAACACAACACATCTAGGAGATGTAAAACACAACACATCTATGAGATGTAAAACAACAAACAACACATCTAGGAGATGTAACATCTAGGAGATGTAAAACAACACATCTAGGAGATGTAAAACAACACATCTAGGAGATGTAAAAAAACACAACACATCTAGGAGTTGATAGGAGTAAAATCTAGGAGATGTAAAACACAACACATCTAGGAGATGTAAAACAACACATCTAGAGATGTAAAACACATCTAGGAGATGTAAAACACACATCTAGGAGATGAGATGTAAAAAACAAAAACAACACATCTAGGAGATGTAAAACACAACACATCTAGGAGATGTAAAACACAACACATCTAGGAGATGTAAAACACATCTAGGAGATGTAAAACACAACACATCTATGAGATGTAAAACACAACACATCTATGAGATGTAATCTATGAGATGTAAAACACAACACATCTAGAGAGTAAAAAAACATCGAGGAGATGTAAAACACAACATCTAGGAGATGTAAACACAACACATCTAGGAGATGTAAAAAACAACACATCTAGGAGATGTAAACACACAACACATCTAGGAGATGTAAAAAAAAACACATCTAGGAGATGTAAAAACACAAAATCTAGGAGATGTAAAAACACATCTAGGAGATGTAAAAACAACACATCTAGGAGATGTAAAACAACACATCTAGGAGATGTAAAACAACACATCTAGGAGATGTAAAACAACACATCTAGGAGATGTAAAAACAACACATCTAGGAGATGTAAAACAACACATCTAGGAGATGTAAAACAACACATCTAGGAGATGTAAAACAACACATCTAGGAGATGTAAAACAACACATCTAGGAGGAGATGGAGTCTTTTTAATTATCTATTGTTCACCTAATACCTATTTTTACTTAAAAATGTCACTGTTGGTTAGGGCCGGTAAGTAAGCATTTCACTGTAAGGTTTTACACCTGTTGTATTCGGGCGCACGTGACAAGCAAACTTTGATTTGATAATGCCTTTGTGCTTGTTTTGATTACATAAATGCTTCGGGCATTTATCCTCAAACCCATACATGTCCCCATAGGCTTTGGCCAATAAGCCATGGCAGAGTTAGCTTCCGTTAGTGTCTACAAGAGACACCATTACTATTGCCCTCTATACACACACGTTACAAATAGTACACACCCAGCAGTGTGAATTGAAGCTGTGTACTCACCTTGCAGCAGTCTTCGATCCCTGGACAATTTCTCCCTCACCTCTTCATCCCTCTAGCACCTCTACCTCCTCCCTTGCTCTCCAACACCCACAACTCGTACACGCATGCAAGCAAGCACAAACGAAACGAAGGCTCAAGCGCACACGCAAGCAGTAAAGATCGCTCATCAACATGATACAGGTTCATTCCTTTAATATCTTAAATTAGTTTAAAATATCATATTTATATCTGAGAATGACAGAGGTAGGGAGGGAAAGAAGGGATAATGCTCTTCTTAAGTTTTGGGACAGGGCCTTTCAGTCTAGAGGTTCAGAGTAAGTGTGTGTGTGTCAGGTTCCAGCCTCCCAGCATGTGTGTCTGTGGTAGAGGTCGAAGGTTGTGTCTGCGGGGCGTGGGATGGGCTGGGGGCGTGGTATGGTAATCTCCTCCCCTGGTAGGAGGGGCTTCTCTCTCAGCAGATCCCCCCTGAAGAAAACCTGCAGGTCAGGACTGTCCTCTTTCTGCTCACACACACATGGATTACAAATACAGTTATGGACCAGTTGCAGGTCATGAGTGCTTTGGCTCTACACACACCTTTATTTACATATTACTTACACACACACGTAAATGTAATCAGATGGGGTCAGTGAGAGGGACTTGCCTTGTTGCCATGGCTGCATGTGGGTGAGACCAGCTGAAGCCTGTCACGTAGAGCCTGGCTGATAAGCTCCTCCTCCTCCACATTCACATTGACCAATGCCCTGTAGAGGTGCTGGGATGGAGGGACGTTCACCCCTATAGACAAAGACAAGACATACACTCAGTTAGTGTGTGGTGTGTGTTTATGTCTGCATGTGTGTGTTTCTGTGTGTGTGTTTATGTCTGTATGTTTCTGTGTGTGTTTATGTCTGCATGTGTGTGTTCTGTGTGTGTGTGTGTTAATGTCGGCATGTGTGTGTTTCTGTGTTTATGTCTGCATGTGTGTGTTTCTGTGTGTATGTTTATGTCTGCATGTGTGTTTCTGTGTGCTACCCTCTGTAGCCCGGGCGCTGATGCTGTTCTTGGTTCTGTCTGACTTCTGTAGTTGCTCCTGCACGGCCTTCTGGGAGTTAAACTCTGCCCCTGCCACGTTATCTAGCTCAGCCGTCAGAGCCAGAGTAGTATTTAACTCCGCCCCTTCAGGAGGCTGCCACCCCCCTCTCCTCACAGGGAGCCTCCTCATTGGTTTCTGACCTTGCCCTCCAACGCAGTTCTCCACCTATGTGAGGAATACAGGAAGAGATATTGACCAGTCCTCTGCTCAGACATTGCTGACTCATGCCAGATCTTATAACACCTGGATAGGTATTTCATGTATCAGCCTAACCACATCACGTTATAGCAATCTGGTGCGACGGCACAGTCCATGACGTGGCACACAACCATTGGTTGATGCATGCAACTCTTGTGCAGGGGAACATGAGTACATCAGACTCTAGACCAGGAGGGTTAGTTACCATGGAGTCTTTTCCCCTTTGAGTAACTGCTGGAGTGTCAGGGCATTGCCAAGGTGGAGGGTCTTTGCTAGGCTCTGCTATCACCCGTGTCAACCACAGGCACCGCGGAGACAAATCGCACCTGTAGAGTCAGGGGCACACACTTCAGTGATGTCTCTCCAAAAACACAGACCAACACACACAGATCTCTCATCATTTCTACGGCTGTCTTGACAACTGAGAAAAGCACCATCTGTGACTGTCCGTCAGTGTGTGTGTGTGTCAGACTGACCTGCCGGTGGCTGAGTCCTCTCAGCAGGCTAGCCGGGTTGGGTCGTGGCGGGTCTGGGCTGAGGGGGAGAGACAGGTCCAGTTCCGGGCACCGCAGGAGGCTAGCGGGGACCAGGGGCACGGGGGGCAGGCAGGGGACCAGCCAGATGTCTGGGTCACTGCACCCTGCTAGAAGACGCTGCTGCAGGGGACCTACTCTGGTCATCTTAGGTCACCAGTCTGGGTCTTTATCTTTGGGTGAAGGCTCTGTTACTGATGTAGGTAAGATACAAGGCAAAGGCAGTCAATGCCCAGAATATTTTGTATGGTTCTGAATGGCAGTTACATTATCACTCTCACATTATCACTCTGCCGAACACTCCCTAACCTAACCTTTCTGATGGAGCAAACTGAACATATTTTTGAGTCCTATGCCGAACCCAGTCCCTTACCATTGTTGGATCTGTAGTGTAGGTTGAATAACGTTAACTTTACATTTCCAACCAGATATGACGGTGTGACGTTATCTAGCTAACGTTAGATCTCTGGCTAGATTCCATTCAGTGGGAGCTTTCAGCACACCGCCAGGTAGCTAGCTAACGACGACAGCAGACATGCTAGAAAGTTCACCAGTCAGTTAGCCAGCTAACTTTACTTGTTGTACTACTAGCCAGCTAACGTTATAGGGTTTTCTTGGCTAATTAGCTAGCTAACGTTAACTAAAGCTATGCAAATTCAATCATGTCGTTTATTCTCCGCTTACTGTTATGAGGAAGCGCCCCGAATGACAGCTCACGCATTTCTTGTAGTTTTCACTGTTAATACATGAGGTTAGATTAACTCTATTTAGCAGGATCTGCTCAATTTTGAAATTCCCTCCACTGGCGCCGCCATAACACCTTCTTCAGAACAAAACAATCACACTTCCGGTTTCTTCGTTCGTAGGAAATTATACAATGGGCCCCCTTGGCTTGCATGTTACGTTGCGTGTGCTTGTGTAAATGGTGACTCTACAGCAGATTTAATCTAAAACGAGGCGATTGCTGGACTACGGCTCATCTTAATTTTCATCTTCAGTATTGTCCAATATGTTCTCTATGGAGACCTGCGATACAGTATCATTCTTTGGATATTATCTTTGTTGTTTCATGTTGCTTGGTGGAGGCTTCATCTTGGATATGGTTCTCTATGGAGACCAGCGATACAGTATCATTATTTGGATATTATCTTTGTTGTTTCATGTTGCTGGGTAGGAGGCTTCATCTTGGAGATGGTTCTATATGTGGCTCTATTTAACCTTCACAGTAACAGTTGACTTCCTGTATTCTTACTGCCTCTGGAGTAGATAACAATATTGTGACGTAATTAAGTAGTCAAATATAGGGTATGCCTTAAACGCAGAATTTAATTTAATGTTTTGGGTTACGTTGACATAATCAACAATTTTATTATTTAACCGGGTGTCTGAAAACAAAGGTTCATGTTTGATTCATGTTGCTATATCCTATTTAGGACATACACAGCCAATCACACATGCACAAACACAATCACACATGCACAAACACACACACACCTGCACAAATGATAAGTCAGCTTTCTTCCAAACATATTAAAATAGTTTATTTCGTTTTTCACTTTAAACAAACCGAAGGCGGCAAGGTAGCCTAGTGGTTAGAGTTGCACTAGTAACCGAAAGGTTGCAAGTTCAAATCCCTGAGCTGACAAGGTACAAATCTGTTGTTCTGCCCCTGAACAGGCAGTTAACCCACTCTTCCTACCCTGTCATTGAAAATAAGAATTTGTTCTTAACTGACTTGCCTAGATAAGTAAAAAGAGCTTCCTCTTCATCTCATGACATTGTAGTGTCTGTGTCCTTCACCTGTCTATGTGTGGTGTGTATAATCAACCCAACCCTTTTTTGTGTATGTGTGTAAACCTGCATCTCTGACCCTCTGAACCTGCATTGAGAATCTTGCTAATCTTATCATGAATTCACTCATGGAGCAAGAGCTGCTCTTCTGTGGAGAGTGGGCAGGGGGAGCTGTTTCACTTCTTGGTGAAGAACTCATTGCACAACATGGTGAGGCAGGCCACCAGTGTGACGTACTCCTGGAAATCCACACTGCCATCTGAGTTAGCATCCAGATCTTTGAAAATCTTGTCAACCTTTGCCTGGTCAGTGTTTTTCTGTTATAATGATCCGAGAGAGAGAGAGGTAATGGGTGAGACTTTGATTGCAGCAGTTCAAACTAGAATCCATACAGTTGTTATGTGTTTATAAAGGTGTGAGAGAAGTTATTCTATTGGATGAGGTGGGTCATGTGTTTGTGATGTTCCAAGCAATTCAATATTTCAATAGTGTCTGTCTTTAGCATTATTGTATTTGGTTGTGCTGCTAATAAAGAATGATTGAACTGAACTGTTCCCAGGATCCACTCACCCCATGATCTCTCCAAGCTCAGCGTTGAGCAGATCTTTGAGTTCTCCCTTGCTCAGGGTCGTCTTGTCGCCCTCCTTGCCAGAGTACTTGTGGAAGGCTGAGATGAGCAATGCCATACCCTGCTGGACCTGTGACATGGTGACTACAACACCATGTCACACACGCACACACGCACGCACGCACACACAGAGAGAGACAGAGAGAGAATGGAGGTACAAGTTTAGGTTATTAATTTCCAGTATTATCAATTCAAATCAATTTTTATCTTACATCCGGGTTACCATTCCATACGTTCCATAAGTCTGGGAAATAAAGTCGTGTTGGCACTGGTGTAATCATGTTTAAACATAAGGTTCCGGTTGAATAGAGGGTTTAAAAAGAATATTAGCGGTTGTTGCACACGCAGCAAAGACTTAACTACACAGACACCACACCACACCCACACACCCCACTGCAAACAGGTTCTACATCTCTACCACAAAGGAAGAGAAAGAGAGGGAGGAGAGATGGAGAGCAACGCAACAGAGGCAATTAGAGAGGGAGAGAGGTAAGAGATGGAGACAGGAGAGAGGCGGCGAGAGAAGGAAGAGAGAGAGATGCGGATATGGAGGGGAGAAGGAAGGAAGAGGGGGCTGAGTTGTTTAAACACAAACAGACATGGCTCTAGCCAACGCCCTTGCATGTCTGTCTCATTAACTCTGGGGGGGATTTTAAGGAGAGAAAGAGAGAAGTATATATATATATATATATAGAGAGAGAGAGAGAGGGACAGACACATAGACAAAAGACAGATTGTAGGAAATTGGTGGATCGGCTGAAAGGTGCGTTGGTAATTTCAGGCAAACGATAACATAGAAATCCCAGCACCTCCCCCACCCCTCACCTGTCTCCACCCTCTATCTATCTTGTTTGCTTAAGGTGTGTATCTTCACTCTGTCCCTTCACATATCTCGCCACTATGTAGGGAGGTTGCCCTCTCTCTTCTCTCTTTCTCTGCCTCGTAGTCAAGGTGGTGTGAAGCTTCTGAGTTTAAGGAAGTGTCTGTAATGTAAATCTCTCATTTAGCTGACCCCCTCTCCAGTGTAAATGGCAGTAAGTGCGGTCAAGAAGGACGTTGAAGCAACCACACAGTACGAACATGGTAAGCACAACATTATAGTTGTAAGGAACAACCCCAGTCACTGTGGTGGACTCCACTGATCTCTCTCTGAGTCACTGTCAGCTGCCCCAGGACCAGCAGGCATCCAACCAGACACACATTCTTACCACCCCTCTGACTGCCCATCTGATAACTAGAAACACACTCTACTCACAGAATGGTCAGAGCAAGGGGAGAGAGAGTTTATGGTACGGACAGAGAGAGCGAAAGAGAGAGGGGGTGTGGAGGATAGAAAGAGGTAGTGTTCTGCACTATGGAAGGATTGAGGGAGGAAGAGAGAGAGAGGGAGGGGGAGGAAGAGAAGAGGGATTCTTTCATTTAAACTGCGTAGTGCTCTGAGTAGCACCACACATGTTTGAATGGAAAGGCAGACAGAGTTACGCCCTCCCGCAGAGCTTGGCTCAAGAGCACAAACAGTGTGGACAGGCACTTACTAACTGTTGCAAAGCACACCCTGAAGTCATTCATACTTTTGCAGTCATGTATTAATCACTATACAACATTAAACTACACACAATTAGAAATAAATGTTGTAAACCACCAGATGAGAAAGTATAATTTGGCACATCTAACACATCATAAATAAACACAGCTAAAACAAACTGAAGGTTTTTATCAGCGAGGCACTCAGGTACATGTTTTACTAAGTTTAGTTTTCACTCACCGAAGTTGTGCGAGGAGGTGGACAGTCAGAGAAAGAGAGAGGAGGGAGTGAGGAAGAGAGGGATGGGCTGTTGGTTTTAAACATTGATTACCACACCCCACTCTCCCCTTTCCTCTCCTTGTCCCTCTTTATCTGATGGAAATGGAAACTGCAATGTTCTGTTCTCTTCTTCATGTGAACTAGTTACTGAACTAATTATAATAGGCATATATATTATCTAAAGTTAATAATTACTTCACATGAATGTATCACCATTGTAACCAATCCACCATTTTGCTCTGGTTCTTCCTGGACTTCCCTATAGAAAACAACAACAGAAAACATACAGAGAGGAGAAATCCCTGCATATGTCTAATGTCTTTGAATGAGCGTAAATACCTCTTATTCTGACTGGAGTTATTCATTTAACAACTTTTCAGTGAAGAAGAATGTGGTAAAACTGCAGCGTTCTCCAAACTGGCCAAACTAACCTGTAGGGCTACCTTATTGGCTGACTGGCTCCATACACCCCTCAGGAAATTGTGAACATGACTATTCTAAAGTAGACAATCAAACTTTTTATTTATTTTTATTGAGGTTTTGATTGAATATATAAATCAAATTAAAGTTTATTTGTCACGTGCGCCGAATACCACCTTACAGTGAAATGCTTACTTACAGGCTCTAACCAATAGTGCAAAAAGGTATTAGGTGAACAATAGGTAAGTAAAGAAATAAAAACAACAGTAAAAAGACAGTGAAAAACAGTAGTGAGGCTTTAAACAGTAGTGAGGCTATTAAAGTGTCGAGGCTACATACAGACACCGGTTAGTCAGGTTGAGTGAGGTAGTATGTGCATGTAGATATGGTTAAAGTGACTATGCATATATGATGAACAGAGAGTAGCAGTAGCGTAAAGAGGGGTTGGCAGGTGGTGGGTGGCGGGTGGTGGGACACAATGCAGATAGCCCGGTTAGCCAATGTGCGGGAGCAATGGTTGGTCGGGCCAATTGAGGTAGTATGTACATGAATGTATAGTTAAAGTGACTATGCATATATGATAAACAGAGAGTAGCAGCAGCCTAAAAGAGGGGTTGGGGAGGCACATAATGCAAATAGTCCAGGTAGCCATTTGATTACCTGTTCAGGAGTCTTATGGCTTGGGGGTAAAAACTGTTGAGAAGCCTTTTTGTCCTAGACTTGGCACTCCGGTACCGCTTGCCATGCGGTAGTAGAGAGAACAGTCTATGACTGGGGTGGCTGTGGTCTTTGACAATTCTTAGGGCCTTCCTCTGACACCGCCTGGTGTAGAGGTCCTGGATGGCAGGCAGCTTTGCCCCAGTGATGTACTGGGCCGTACGTACTACCCTCTGTAGTGCCTTGCGGTCGGAGGCTGAGCAATTGCCGTACCAGGCAGTGATGCAACCAGTCAGGATGCTCTCGATGTTGCAGCTGTAGAACCTTTTGAGGATCTCAGGACCCATGCCAAATCTTTTTAGTTTCCTGAGGGGGAATAGGCTTTGTCGTGCCCTCTTCACGATTGTCTTGGTGTGTTTGGACCACTCTAGTTTGTTGGTGCAGTGGACACCAAGGAACTTGAAACTCTGAACCTGCTCCACTACAGCCCCGTCGATGAGAATGGGGGTGTACTCGGTCCTCCTTTTCCTGTAGTCCACAATCATCTCCTTAGTCTTGATTTGTTGAGGGATAGGTTGTTATTATGGCACCACCCGGCCAGGTCTCTGACCTCCTCCCTATAGGCTGTCTCGTCATCAGGTTACTGTTGTGTAATTTGAAGTCGTACCAGGCCATGCAGCCGTGGGTGAACAGGGAGTACAGGGAGGGGACTGAGCACGCACCCTTGGGGGATCCAGTGTTGAGCATTAGCGTGGCAGATGTGTTGCTACCTACCCTCACCACCTTTGGGCGGCCCGTCAGGAAGTCCAGGTTCCATTTGCAGAGGGAGGTGTTTAGCCACAGGATCCTTAGCTTAGTCATGAGCTTTGAGGGTACTATGGTGTTGAACGCTGATCTGTAGTCAAGGAATAGCATTCTCACATAAGTGTTCCTTTTGTCCAGGTGGGAATGGGCAGTGTGGAGTGCAATAGAGATTGCATCATCTGTGGATCTGTTTGGGTGGTATGCAAATGCGTGCCTGTGTGTGAGAGAGAGAGAAAGTGTGGATGGTCTATATCACCCAGGTTACAGCACAGGGTGACGTAGGCTGATGGATTCTAACTGGAGATGGTCCTGAACCACACATCTATGAGATGTAAAACACACCACATCTAGGAGATGTAAAACAACACATCTATGAGATGTAAAACACAACACATCTATGAGATGTAAAAACACAACACATCTAGGAGATGTAAAACACAACACATCTAGGAGATGTAAAACACAACACATCTAGGAGATGTAAAAACAACACATCTAGGAGATGTAAAACACAACACATCTAGGAGATATAAAACAACACATCTAGGTGATGTAAACAAAACACATCTAGGAGATGTAAAACACACACATCGTCTATGAGATGTAAAACACAACACATCTATGAGATGTAAAACACAACACATCTAGGAGATGTAAAACACAACACATCTAGGAGATGTAAAACACAACACATCTATGAGATGTAAAACACAACACATCTAGGAGATGTAAAAAACACAACACATCTAGGAGATGTAAAACACAACACATCTAGGAGATGTAAAACAACACATCTAGGAGATGTAAAACACAACACATCTAGGAGATATAAAACAACACATCTAGAGATGTAAAACAAAACACATCTAGGAGATGTAAAACACAACACATCTAGGAGATGTAAAATCACAACACATCTAGGAGATGTAAAACACAACACATCTAGGAGATGTAAAAAAACACATCTATGAGATGTAAAACACATCTAGGAGATGTAAAACACAACACATCTATGAGATGTAAACACAACACATCTAGATGTAAAACACAACACATCTAGGAGATGTAAAACACAACACATCTATGAGATGTAAAACACAACACGTCTATGAGATGTAAAACACACAACACATCTATGAGATGTAAAACACACAACACATCTATGAGATGTAAAACACACAACACGTCTATGAGATGTAAAACACAACACATCTATGAGATGTAAAACACAACACATCTATGAGATGTAAAACACAACACATCTATGAGATGTAAAACACAACACATCTATGAGATGTAAAACACAACACATCTATGAGATGTAAAACACAACACATCTATGAGATGTAAAACACATCTATGAGATGTAAAACACATCTATGAGATGTAAAACACAACACATCTAGGAGATGTAAAACACAACACATCTATGAGATGTAAAACACAACACATCGAGGAGATGTAAAACACAACACATCTAGGAGATGTAAAACACAACACATCTAGGAGTTGTAAAACAACACATCTAGGAGATGTAAAAACACATCTAGGAGATGTAAAACAACACATCTAGGAGATGTAAAACACAACACATCTAGGAGATGTGAGAAAACACAACACATCTAGGAGATGTAAACACAACACATCTATGAGATGTAAAACACAACACATCTAGGAGATGTAAAAACAACACATCTATGAGAGATGAGATAAAACACAACACATCTAGGAGATGTAAAACACAACACATCTAGGAGATGTAAAAAACAACACATCTAGGAGATGTAAAACAACACATCTAGGAGATGTAAAACACAACACATCTAGGAGATGTAAAACACAACACATCTAGGAGATGTAAAACACAAACACATCTAGGAGATGTAAAAAAACAACACATCTATGAGATGTAAAACAACACATCTAGGAGATGTAAAAACACAACACATCTAGGAGATGTAAAACACAACACATCTAGGAGATGTAAAAACAACACATCTAGGAGATGTAAAACAACACATCTAGGAGATGTAAAACACAAAACACAACACATCTAGGAGATGTAAAACACAACACATCTAGGAGATGTAAAACACAACACATCTAGGAGATGTAAAAACAACACATCTAGGAGATATAAAACAACACATCTAGGAGATGTAAAAAACAACACATCTAGGAGATGTAAAACAACACATCTAGGAGATGTAAAACAACACATCTAGGAGATGTAAAACACAACACATCTAGGAGATGTAAAACACAACACATCTAGGAGATGTAAAACACAACACATCTAGGAGATGTAAAAACAACACATCTAGGAGATGTAAAACACAACACATCTAGGAGATGTAAAACACAACACATCTAGGAGATGTAAAACAACACATCTAGGAGATGTAAAACAACACATCTAGGAGATGTAAAACAACACATCTAGGAGATGTAAAACAACACATCTAGGAGATATAAAACAACACATCTAGGAGATGTAAAACAACACATCTAGGAGATGTAAAACAACACATCTAGGAGATGTAAAACAACACATCTATGAGATGTAAAACACAACACATCTATGAGATGTAAAACACAACATCTATGAGATGTAAAACACAACACATCTATGAGATGTAAAACACAACACATCTATGAGATGTAAAACACAACACATCTAGGAGATGTAAAACACAACACATCTAGGAGATGTAAAACACAACACATCTAGGAGATGTAAAACACAACACATCTAGGAGATGTAAAACAACACATCTAGGAGATGTAAAACAACACATCTAGGAGATGTAAAACAACACATCTAGGAGATGTAAAACAACACATCTAGGAGATGTAAAACAACACATCTAGGAGATGTAAAACAACACATCTAGGAGATGTAAAACAACACATCTAGGAGATGTAAAACACAACACATCTAGGAGATGTAAAAAACACAACACATCTAGGAGATGTAAAACACAACACATCTAGGAGATGTAAAACAACACATCTAGGAGATGTAAAACACAACACATCTAGGAGATGTAAAACACAACACATCTAGGAGATGTAAAACACAACACATCTAGGAGATGTAAAACAACACATCTAGGAGATGTAAAACACAACACATCTAGGAGTAAAACAACACATCTAGAGATGTAAAACAACACATCTAGGTGATGTAAAACAACACATCTAGGAGATGTAAAACAAAAACAACACATCTAGGAGATATAAAACAACACATCTAGGAGATGTAAAACAACACATCTAGGTGATGTAAAACAACACATCTAGGAGATGTAAAACAACACATCTAGGAGATAAAATAAAACACAACACGTCTATGAGATGTAAAACACAACACATCTATGAGATGTAAAACACAACACATCTATGAGATGTAAAACACAACACATCTATGAGATGTAAAACACAACACATCTATGAGATGTAAAACACAACACATCTATGAGATGTAAAACACAACACATCTAGGAGATGTAAAACACAACACATCGAGGAGATGTAAAACACAACACATCTAGGAGATGTAAAACAACACATCTAGGAGATGTAAAACAACACATCTAGGAGATGTAAAACAACACATCTAGGAGATGTAAAACAACACATCTAGGAGATGTAAAACACAACACATCTAGGAGATGTAAAACACAACACATCTAGGAGATGTAAAACACAACACATCTAGGAGATGTAAAACACAACACATCTATGAGATGTAAAACACAACACATCTATGAGATGTAAAACACAACACATCTAGGAGATGTAAAACACAACACATCTAGGAGATGTAAAACACAACACATCTAGGAGATGTAAAACACAACACATCTAGGAGATGTAAAACACAACACATCTAGGAGATGTAAAACACAACACATCTATGAGATGTAAAACACAACACATCTATGAGATGTAAAACACAACACATCTATGAGATGTAAAACACAACACATCTATGAGATGTAAAACAAAACACAACACATCGAGGAGATGTAAAACACAACACATCTATGAGATGTAAACACAACACATCTATGAGATGTAAAAAAAACACATCTATGAGATGTAAAACACAACACATCTATGAGATGATAAAACACAACACGTCTAGGAGATGTAAACACAACACATCTAGGAGATGTAAAACAAAACACGTCTATGAGATGTAAAACACAACACATCTATGAGATGTAAAACACACAACACATCTATGAGATGTAAAACACAACACGTCTATGAGATGTAAAACACAACACATCTATGAGATGTAAAACACAACACATCTATGAGATGTAAAACACAACACATCTATGAGATGTAAAACACAACACATCTATGAGATGTAAAACACAACACATCTATGAGATGTAAAACACAACACATCTATGAGATGTAAAACACAACACATCTATGAGATGTAAAACACAACACATCTATGAGATGTAAAAAACACAACACGTCTATGAGATGTAAAACACAACACATCTATGAGATGTAAAACACAACACATCTATGAGATGTAAAACAACACATCTAGGAGATGTAAAACACAACACATCTAAAACACAACACAAGGAGATGTAAAACAACACATCTAGGAGTTGTAAAACAACACATCTAGGAGTTGTAAAACAACACATCTAGGAGATGTAAAACAACACATCTAGGAGATGTAAAACAACACATCTAGGAGATGTAAAACAACACATCTAGGAGATGTAAAACAACACATCTAGGAGATGTAAAACACAACACATCTAGGAGATGTAAAACACAACACATCTAGGAGATGTAAAACACAACACATCTAGGAGATGTAAAACAACACATCTAGGTGATGTAAAACAACACATCTAGGAGATGTAAAACAACACATCTAGGTGATGTAAAACAACACATCTAGGAGATGTAAAACAACACATCTAGGAGATGTAAAACAACACATCTAGGAGATGTAAAACAACACATCTAGGTGATGTAAAACAACACATCTAGGTGATGTAAAAAACAACACATCTAGGAGATGTAAAACACAACACATCTAGGAGATGTAAAACAACACATCTAGAGAGATAGGAGATAAAACAACACATCTAGGAGATGTAAAACACAACACATCTATGAGATGTAAAACACAACACATCTAGAGATGTAAAACAACACATGAGATGTAAAACACAACACATCTAGGAGATGTAAAACACAACACATCTAGGAGATGTAAAACACAACACATCTAGGAGATGTAAAACACAACACATCTAGGAGATGTAAAACAACACATCTAGGAGATATAAAACAACACATCTAGGTGATGTAAAACAACACATCTAGGTGATGTAAAACAACACATCTAGGAGATATAAAACAACACATCTAGGTGATGTAAAACAACACATCTAGGAGATATAAAACAACACGTCTATGAGATGTAAAACACAACACGTCTATGAGATGTAAAACACAACACGTCTATGAGATGTAAAACACAACACGTCTATGAGATGTAAAACACAACACGTCTATGAGATGTAAAACACAACATCTATGAGATGTAAAACACAAACACGTCTATGAGATGTCTCTATGAGATGAGATGTAAAACACAACACATCTAGGAGATGTAAAACAACACATCTAGGAGATGTAAAACACAACACATCTAGGAGATGTAAAACAACACATCTAGGAGATGTAAAACACAACACATCTAGGTGATGTAAAACAACACATCTAGGTGATGTAAAACAACACATCTAGGAGATGTAAAACACAACACATCTAGGAGATGTAAAACAACACATCTAGGAGATGTAAAACACAACACATCTAGGAGATGTAAAACAACACATCTAGGAGATATAAAACAACACATCTAGGAGATATAAAACACAACACATCTATGAGATGTAAAACACAACACATCTATGAGATGATGTAAAACACAACACATCTAGGAGATGTAAAACAACACATCTAGGAGATGTAAAAACAACACATCTAGGAGATGTAAAACACAACACATCTAGGAGATGTAAAACACAACACATCTAGGAGATGTAAAACACAACACATCTAGGAGATGTAAAACACAACACATCTAGGAGATGTAAAACACAACACATCTAGGAGATGTAAAACAACACATCTAGGAGATGTAAAACAACACATCTAGGTGAGATGTAAAACAACACATCTAGGAGATGTAAAAACAACACATCTGAGGTGATGTAAAACAACACATCTAGGTGATGTAAAACAACACATCTAGGAGATGTAAAACACAACACATCTAGATGTAAAAACAACACATCTAGATGTAAAACACAACACATCTAGGAGATGTAAACACAAAAAACACAACACATCTATGAGATGTAAAACAACACATCTAGGAGATATAAAACAACACATCTAGGAGATAGATGTAAAACACAACACATCTAAAACACAACACATCTGAGATGTAAAACACAACACATCTAGGAGATGTAAAACACAACACATCTAGGAGATGTAAAACACAACACATCTAGGAGATGTAAAACAACACATCTAGGAGATGTAAAAACAACACATCTAGGTGATGTAAAACAACACATCTAGGAGATGTAAAAAACAACACATCTAGGAGATGTAAAACAACACATCTAGGAGATGTAAAACACAACACATCTAGGATGTAAAACAACACGTCTCTAGGAGATGTAAAACACAAAACACAACACATCTATGAGATGTAAAACACAACACATCTATGAGATGTAAAACACAACACATCTATGAGATGTAAAACACAACACATCGAGGAGATGTAAAACACAACACATCTAGGAGACGTAAAACACAACACATCTATGAGATGTAAAACAACACATCAAGGAGATGTAAAACACAACACATCAAGGAGATGTAAAACACAACACATCTATGAGATGTAAAACACAACAGATCTATGAGATGTAAACACAACACATCTATGAGATGTAAAACACAACACATCTATGAGATGTAAAACACAACACGTCTATGAGATGTAAAACACAACACATCTATGAGATGTAAAACACAACACATCGATGAGATGTAAAACACAACACATCTATGAGATGTAAAACACAACACATCTATGAGATGTAAAACACATCTATGAGATGTAAAACACATCTATGAGATGTAAAACACAACACATCTAGGAGATGTAAAACACAACACATCTAGGAGATGTAAAACACAACACATCTATGAGATGTGAGAAAACACAACACATCTAGGAGATGTAAAACACAACACATCTATGAGATGTAAAACACAACACATCTAGAGAGTAAAACACAACACATCTATGATGTAAAACACAACACATCTATGAGATGTAAAACACAACACATCTAGGAGATGTAAAACAACACATCTATGAGATGTAAAACACAACACATCTAGGAGATGTAAAACACAACACATCTAGAGAGATGTAAAACACAACACATCTAGGAGATGTAAAACACAACACATCTAGGAGATGTAAAACACAACACATCTATGAGATGTAAAAAACACATCTAGGAGATGTAAAACACAACACATCTAGGAGATGATGTAAACACAACACATCTAGGAGATGTAAAACAACACATCTAGGAGATGTAAAACAACACATCTAGGAGATGTAAAACACAACACATCTAGGAGATGTAAAACACAACACATCTAGGAGATGTAAAACAACACATCTAGGAGATGTAAACAACACATCTAGGAGATGTAAAAAAACAACACATCTAGGAGATGTAAAACAACACATCTAGGAGATGTAAAAACAACACATCTAGGAGATGTAAAAACAACACATCTATCTAGGAGATGATGTAGGAAAACAACACATCTAGGAGATGTAAAACAACACATCTAGGAGATGTAAAAACAACACATCTAGGAGATGTAAAACAACACATCTAGGTGATGTAAAACAACACATCTAGGAGATGTAAAACAACACATCTAGGAGTTGTAAAACAACACATCTAGGAGTTGTAAAACAACACATCTAGGAGATATAAAACAACACATCTAGGAGATGTAAAACAACACATCTAGGAGATGTAAAACACAACACATCTAGGAGATGTAAAACACAACACATCTAGGAGATGTAAAACACAACACATCTAGGAGATGTAAAACACAACACATCTAGGAGATGTAAAACACAACACATCTAGGAGATGTAAAACACAACACATCTAGGAGATGTAAAACACAACACATCTAGGAGATGTAAAACACAACACATCTAGGAGATGTAAAACACAACACATCTAGGAGATGTAAAACACAACACATCTAGGAGATGTAAAACAACACATCTAGGAGATATAAAACAACACATCTAGGTGATGTAAAACAACACATCTAGGTGATGTAAAACAACACATCTAGGAGATATAAAACAACACATCTAGGTGATGTAAAACAACACATCTAGGTGATGTAAAACAACACATCTAGGAGATGTAAAACACAACACATCTATGAGATGTAAAACACAACACATCTATGAGATGTAAACACAACACTCTATGAGATGTAAAACACAACACATCTATGAGATGTAAAACACAACACATCTATGAGATGTAAAACACAACACATCTATGAGATGTAAAACACAACACATCTATGAGATGTAAAACACAACACGTCTATCTGAGATGTAAAACACAACACATCTAGGAGATGTAAAAACAACACATCTAGGAGATGTAAAACAACACATCTAGGAGATGTAAAACAACACATCTAGGAGATGTAAAACAACACATCTAGAGATGTAAAACAACACATCTAGGAGATGTAAAACAACACATCTAGGAGATGTACAAACACAACACATCTAGGAGATGTAAAACAACATCTAGGAGATGTAAAACACAACACATCTAGGAGATGTAAAACAACACATCTAAAACACAACACAGGAGATGTAAAACACAACACATCTAGGAGATAAAACACAACACATCTAGGAGATGTAAAACACAACACATCTATGAGATGTAAAACACAACACATCTAGGAGATGTAAAACACAACACATCTAGGAGATGTAAAACACAAACATCTAGGAGATGTAAAAACAACACATCTAGGAGATGGTGAGATGTAAAACACAACACATCTAGGAGATGTAAAACACAACACATCTAGGAGATGTAAAACACAACACATCTAGGAGATGTAAAAACAACACATCTAGGAGATGTAAAAACAACACATCTAGGAGATGTAAAACAACACATCTAGGAGATGTAAAACAACACATCTAGGAGATGTAAAACAACACATCTAGAGATGAGATATAAAACAACACATCTAGGAGATGTAAAACAACACATCTAGGTGATGTAAAACAACACATCTAGGAGATGTAAAACACAACACATCTAGGAGATGTAAAACAACACATCTAGGAGATATAAAACAACACATCTAGGAGATATAAAACACAACACATCTATGAGATGTAAAACACAACACATCTAGGAGATGTAAAACACAACACATCTAGGAGATGTAAAACACAACACATCTAGGAGATGTAAAACACAACACATCTAGGAGATGTAAAACACAACACATCTAGGAGATGTAAAAACAACACATCTAGGAGATGTAAAACAACACATCTAGGAGATGTAAAACAACACATCTAGGAGATGTAAAACAACACATCTAGGAGATGTAAAACAACACATCTAGGAGATGTAAAACACAACACATCTAGGAGATGTAAAACACAACACATCTAGGAGATGATGAGATGTAAAACACAACACATCTATGAGATGTAAAACACAACACATCTAGGAGATGTAAAACACAACACATCTAGGAGATGTAAAACACAACACATCTAGGAGATGTAAAACACAACACATCTAGGAGATGTAAAACACAACACATCTAGGAGATGTAAAACACAACACATCTAGGAGATGTAAAACAACACATCTAGGAGATGTAAAACAACACATCTAGGAGATGTAAAACAACACATCTAGGAGATGTAAAACAACACATCTAGGAGATGTAAAACAACACATCTAGGAGATGTAAAACAACACATCTAGGAGATGTAAAACAACACATCTAGGAGATGTAAAACAACACATCTAGGAGATGTAAAACAACACATCTAGGAGATGTAAAAAACAACACATCTAGGAGATGTAAAACACAACACATCTAGGAGATGTAAAACACAACACATCTATGAGATGTAAAACACAACACATCTATGAGATGTAAAACACAACACATCTATGAGATGTAAAAACACAACACATCTATCTGAGATGTAAAACACAACACATCTAGGAGAAAAACACAACACATCTATGAGATGTAAAAAAACACAACACATCTAGGAGATGTAAAACACAACACATCTATGAGATGTAAAACACAACACATCTATGAGATGTAAAAACACAACATGAGATGTAAAACACAACACATCTATGAGATGTAAAACACAACACATCTAGGAGATGTAAAAACACAACACATCTAGGAGATGTAAAACACAACACATCTAGGAGATGTAAAACACAACACATCTAGGAGATGTAAAACACAACACATCTAGGAGATGTAAAACACAACACATCTAGGAGATGTAAAACAACACATCTAGGAGATGTAAAACACAACACATCTAGGAGATGTAAAACAACACATCTAGGAGATGTAAAAACAACACATCTAGGAGATGTAAAACACAACACATCTAGGAGATGTAAAAACAACACATCTAGGAGATAGGAGTAAAACAACACATCTAGGAGATGTAAAACAACACATCTAGGAGATGTAAAAACAACACATCTAGGAGATGTAAAACAACACATCTAGGAGATGAGATGTAAAACAACACATCTAGGAGATGTAAAACAACACATCTAGGAGATGTAAAACAACAATCTAGGTGATGTAAAACAAAATCTAGGAGACAAAAACACATCTAGGAGATGTAAAACAAACACTATGAGATGTAAAACACATCTAGGAGATGTAAAACACAACACATCTAGGAGATGTAAAAACAACACATCTAGAGATGTAAAACACAACACATCTAGGAGATGTAAAACACAACACATCTAGGAGATGTAAAACACAACACATCTAGGAGATGTAAAACAACACATCTAGGAGATGTAAAAACAACACATCTAGGAGATGTAAAAACAACACATCTAGGAGATGTAAAAAACAACACATCTAGGAGATGTAAAACAACAAAAGATGTAAAACAACACATCTAGGAGATGTAAAACAACACATCTAGGAGATGTAAAACAACACATCTAGGAGATGTAAAACAACACATCTAGGTGATGTAAAACAACACATCTAGGAGGTAAAGATGTCTAAAACAACACATCTAGGGAGATGTAAAACAACACATCTAGGAGATAAAACATCACAACACATCTAGGAGATGTAAAACACAACACATCTAGGAGATGTAAAACACAACACATCTAGGAGATGTAAAACAACACATCTAGGAGTAAAAACAACATGTAAAACACATCACATCTAGGAGATGTAAAAACACACATCTAGAGATAAAAACAACACATCTAGGAGATGTAAAACAACACATCTAGGAGATGTAAAACATCAACACATCTAGGAGATGTAAAACACATGTAAAACAACACATCTAGGAGATGTAAAAACAACACATCTAGGAGATGTAAAACAACACATCTAGGAGATGTAAAAAACACAACACATCTAGGAGATGTAAAACAACACATCTAGGAGATGTAAAACAACACAGGAGAGATAGGGAGATGTAAAACAATATCTAGGAGTATAAAACTACCTCTGGTTCGTTCAGTTTATTGGGGGGGAAATTAAACATATCTAGGAGGATGATGTGGGCTACATAGAATTCCATGTTGTTGAGTTAAAAAATGGAATGCTTTACTTATCTATTGTTCACCTAATACCTATTTTTTACTTAAAAATGGCACTGTTGGTTAGGGCCGGTAAGTAAGCATTTCACTGTAAGGTTTACACCTGTTGTATTCGGCGCACGTGACAAGCAAACTTTGATTTGATAATGCCTTTGTGCTTGTTTTGATTACATAAATGCTTCGGCATTTATCCTCAAACCCATACATGTCCCCATTGGCTTTGGCCAACAAGCCATGGCAGAGTTAGCTTCCGTTAGTGTCTACAAGAGACACCATTACTATTGCTCTCTATACCCCCGTTACAAACAGTACACACCCAGCAGTGTGAATTGAAGCTCTGTACTCACCTCGCAGCCGTCTTCGATCCCTGGACAATCTCTCCCTCACCTCTTCATCCCTCTACCACCACTACCTCCTCCCTCGCTCTCCAATGCCCACAACTTGTACACGCATGCAAGCAAGCACAAACGAAGGCTCAAGCACACACGCAAGCAGTAAAGATCGCTCAACAACATGATACAGGTTCATTCCTTTAATATCTTCAATTAGTTTAAAATACAATATTTATATCTGAGAATGACGGAGGTAGGGAGGGAAAGAAGGGATAATGCTCTTCTTAAGTTTTGGGACAGGGCCTTTCAGTCTAGAGGTTCAGAGTAAGTGTGTGTGTGTCAGGTTCCAGCCTCCCAGCATGTGTGTCTGTGGTAGAGGTCGAAGGTTGTGTCTGCGGGGCGTGGGATGGGCTGGGGGCGTGGTATGGTAATCTCCTCCCCTGGTAGGAGGGGCTTCTCTCTCAGCAGATCCCCCCTGAAGAAAACCTGCAGGTCAGGACTGTCCTCTTTTGCTCACACACACACGGATTACAAATCCAGTTATGGACCAGTTGCAGGTCATGAGTGATTTGGCTCTACTACACACTTTTATTTACATATTACTTACACACACACACACACGTAAATGTAATCAGATGGGGTCAGTGAGAGGGACTTGCCTTGTTGCCATGGCTGCATGTGGGTGAGACCAGCTGAAGCCTGTCACGCAGAGCCTGGCTGATAAGCTCCTCCTCCTCCACATTCACACTGACCAATGCCCTGTAGAGGTGCTGGGATGGAGGGACGTTCACCCTATAGACAAAGACAGGACATACACTTAGTTAGTTTTGTGGTGTGTGTTTATGTCTGCATGTGTGTGTTTCTGTGTATGTGTGTGTGTTTATGTCTGCATGTGTGTGTTCTGTGTGTGTGTGTTATGTGCATGTCGGCATGTGTGTGTTTCTGTGTTTATGTCTGCATGTGTGTGTTTCTGTGTGTATGTTTATGTCTGCATGTGTGTGTTTCTGTGTGCTACCCATGTGTGTTTCTGTAGCCCGGGCGCTGATGCTGTTCTTGGTTCTGTCTGACTTCTGCAGTTGCTCCTGCACAGCCTTCTGGGAGTTAAACTCTGCCCCTGCCACGTTATCTAGCTCAGCCGTCAGAGCCAGAGTAGTATTTAACTCCGCCCTTCAGGGAGGCTGCCACCCCTCTCCTCACAGGAGCCTCCTCATTGGTTTCTGACCTTGCCCTCCAACGCAGTTCTCCACCTATGTGAGGAATACAGGAAGAGATATTGACCAGTCCTCTGCTCAGACATTGCTGACTCATGCCAGATCTTATAACACCTGGATAGGTATTTTTATGTATCAGCCTAACCACATCACGTTATAGCAATCTGGTGCGACGGCACAGTCCATGACGTGGCACACAACCATTGGTTGATGCATGCAACTCTTGTGCAGGGGAACATGAGTACATCAGACTCTAGTCCAGGAGGGTTAGTTACCATGGAGTCTTTTCCCCTTTGAGTAACTGCTGGAGTGTCCAGGGCATTGCCAAGGTGGAGGGTCTTTGCTAGGCTCTGCTATCACTGTGACAACCACAGGCTCCTCGGAGGCAAATCGCACCTGTAGAGTCAGGGGCACACACTTCAGTGATGTCTCTCCAAAAACACAGACCAACACACACAGATCTCTCATTTCTACGGCTGTCTTGACAACTGAGAAAAGCACCATCTGTGACTATCCGTCAGTGTGTGTGTGTGTGTGTGTGTGTATGTGTCAGACTGACCTGCCGGCGGCTGCGTCCTCTCAGCAGGCTAGCTGGGTTGGGCCGTGGCGGGTCTGGGCTGAGGGGGAGAGACAGGTCCAATTCCGGGCACCGCAGGAGGCTAGCGGGGACCAGGGGCACCGGGGCAGGCATTGGGACCAGTCGGATGTCTGGGTCATTGCACCCTGCTAGAAGACGCTGCTGCAGGGGACCTACTCTGGTCATCTTAGGTCACCAGTCTGGGTCTTTATCTTTGGGTGAAGGCTCTGTTACTGATGTAGGTAAGATACAAGGCAAAGGCAGTCAATGCCCAGAATATTTTGTATGGTTCTGAATGGCAGTTACATTATCACTCTCACATTATTCTGCCGAACACTCCCTAACCTAACCTTTCTGATGGAGCAAACTGAACATATTTTGAGTCCTATGCCGAACCCAGTCCCTTACCATTGTTGGATCTGTAGTGTAGGTTGAATAACGTTAACTTTACATTTCCAACCAGATATGACGTGTGACGTTATCTAGCTAACGTTAGATCTCTGGCTAGATTCCATTCAGTGGGAGCTTTCAGCACACCGCCAGGTAGCTAGCTAACGACGACAGCAGACATGCTAGAAAGTTCACCAGTCAGTTAGCCAGCTAACTTTACTTGTTGTACTACTAGCCAGCTAACGTTATAGGGTTTTCTTGGCTAATTAGCTAGCTAACGTTAACTAAAGCTATGCAAATTCAATCATGTCGTTTATTCTCCGCTTACTGTTATGAGGAAGCGCCCTGAATGACAGCTCACGCATTTCTTGTAGTTTTCACTGTTAATACATGAGGTTAGATTAACTCTATTTAGCAGGATCTGCTCAATTTTGAAATTCCCTCCACTGGCGCCGCCATAACACCTTCTTCAGAACAAAACAATCACACTTCCGGTTTCTTCGTTCGTAGAAATTATACAATGGGCCCCCTTGGCTTGCATGTTACGTTGCGTGTGCTTGTGTAAATGGTGACTCCAGCAGATTTAATCTAAAACGAGGCGATTGCTGGACTACGGCTCATCTTAATTTTCATCTTCAGTATTGTCAATATGTTCTCTATGGAGACCTGCGATACAGTATCATTCTTTGGATATTATCTTTGTTGTTTCATGTTGCTTGGTGGGAGGCTTCATCTTGGATATGGTTCTCTATGGAGACCAGCGATACAGTATCATTATTTGGATATTATCTTTGTTGTTTCATGTTGCTGGGTAGGAGGCTTCATCTCTGGAGATGGTTCTATATGTGGCTCTATTTAACCTTCACAGTAACAGTTGACTTCCTGTATTCTTACTGCCTCTGGAGTAGATAACAATATTGTGACGTAATTAAGTAGTCAAATATAGGGTATACCTTAAACGCAGAATTTAATTTAATGTTTTGGGTTACGTTGACATAATCAACAATTTTATTTATTTAACCGGGTGTCTGAAAACAAAGGTTCATGTTTGATTCATGTTGCTTGCTATATCCTATTTAGGACATACACAGCCAATCACATATGCACAAACACAATCACACATGCACAAACACACACACACCTGCACAAATGATAAGTCAGCTTTCTTCCAAACATATTAAAATAGTTTATTTCGTTTTTCACTTTAAACAAACCCGAAGGCGGCAAGGTAGCCTAGTGGTTAGAGTTGCACTGGTAACCGAAAGGTTGCAAGTTCAAATCCCTGAGCTGACAAGGTACAAATCTGTTGTTCTGCCCCTGAACAGGCAGTTAACCCACTCTTCCTACCCTGTCATTGAAAATAAGAATTTGTTCTTAACTGACTTGCCTAGATAAGTAAAAAGAGCTTCCTCTTCATCTCATGACATTGTAGTGTCTGTGTCCTTCACCTGTCTATGTGTGGTGTATAATCAACCCAACCCTTTTTGTGTATGTGTGTAAACCTGCATCTCTGACCCTCTGAACCTGCATTGAGAATCTTGCTAATCTTATCATGAATTCACTCATGGAGCAAGAGCTGCTCTTCTGTGGAGAGTGGGCAGGGGGAGCTGTTTCACTTCTTGGTGAAGAACTCATTGCACAACATGGTGAGGCAGGCCACCAGTGTGACGTACTCCTGGAAATCCACACTGCCATCTGAGTTAGCATCCAGATCTTTGAAAATCTTGTCAACCTTTGCCTGGTCAGTGTTTTCTGTTATAATGATCCGAGAGAGAGAGAGGTAATAGGTGAGACTTTGATTGCAGCAGTTCAAACTAGAATCCATACAGTTGTTATGTGTTTATAAAGGTGTGAGAGAAGTTATTCTATTGGATGAGGTGGGTCATGTGTTTGTGATGTTCCAAGCAATTCAATATTTCAATAGTGTCTGTCTTTAGCATTATTGTATTTGGTGTGCTGCTAATAAAGAATGATTGAACTGAACTGTTCCCAGGATCCACTCACCCCCATGATCTCCAAGCTCAGCGTTGAGCAGATCTTTGAGTTCTCCCTTGCTCCAGGGTCGTCTTGTAAGCCCTCCTTGCCAGAGTACTTGTGGAAGGCTGAGATGAGCAATGCCATACCCTGCTGGACCTGTGACATGGTGACTACAACACCATGTCACACACGCACACACGCACGCACGCACACACAGAGAGACAGAGAGAGAGAATGGAGGTACAAGTTTAGGTTATTAATTTCCAGTATTATCAATTCAAATCAATTTTTATCTTACATCCGATTTACCATTCCATACGTTCCATAAGTCTGGGAAATAAAGTCGTGTTGGCACTGGTGTAATCATGTTTAAACATAAGGTTCGGTTGAATAGAGGGTTTAAAGAATATTAACGGTTGTTGCACACGCATAAAAGACTTAACTACACAGACACCACACCACCCCCACACCCCACTGCAAACAGGTTCTACATCTCTACCACAAAAGGAAAGAAGAGAGGGGGAGGAGATGGAGAGCAACGCAACAGAGGCAATTAGAGAGGGAGAGAGGTAAGAGATGGAGACAGGAGAGGCGGCGAGGAAGGAAGAGAGAGAGATCACGGATATGGAGGGAGAAAGGAAGAGAAGAGGGGCTGAGTTGTTTAAACACAAACAGACATGGCTCAGCAAACGCCCTTGCATGTCTGTCTCATTAACTCTTGGGATTTTAAGGAGAGAAAGAGAGAAGTATATATATATATATATATAGAGAGAGAGAGAGGGACAGACACATAGACAAAAAGACAGATTGTAGGAAATTGGTGGATCGGCTGAAAGGTGCGTTGGTAATTTCAGGCAAACGATAACACAGAAATCCCAGCACCTCCCCCCACCCCTCACCTGTCTCCACCTCTATCTATCTTGTTTGCTTAAGGTGTGTATCTTCACATATCTCGCCACTATGTAGGGAAGTTGCCCTCTCTCTTCTCTCTTTCTCTGCCTCGTAGTCAAGGTGGTGTGAAGCTTCTACAGTTAGGAAGTGTCTGTAATGTAAATCTCTCATTTAGCTGACCCCCTCTCCAGTGTAAAATGGCAGTAAGTGCGGTCAAAGAAGGACGTTGAAGCAACCACACAGTACGAACATGAGTGGCACAACATTATAACAGGAACAACCCCAGTCACTGTGGTGGACTCCCACTGATCTCTCTCTGAGTCACTGTCAGCTGCCCCAGGACCAGCAGGCATCAACCAGACACATTCTTACCACCCCTCTGACTGCCCATCTGATAACTAGAAACACACTCTACTCACAGAATGGTCAGAGCAAGGGGAGAGAGAGTTTATGGTACGGACAGAGAGAGCGAAAGAGAGAGAGGGGTGTGGAGGATAGAAAGAGGTAGTGTTCTGCACTATGGAAGGATTGAGGGAGGAAGAGAGAGAGGGGAGGGGAGGAAGAGAAGAGGGATTCTTTCATTTAAACTGCGTAGTGCTCTGAGTAGCACCACACATGTTTGAATGGAAAGGCAGACAGAGTTACGCCCTCCGCAGAGCTTGGCTCAAGAGCACAAACAGTGTGGACAGGCACTTACTAACTGTTGCAAAGCACACCCTGAAGTCATTCATACTTTTGCAGTCATGTATTAATCACTATACAACATTAAACTACACACAATTAGAAATAAATGTTGTAAACCACCAGATGAGAAAGTATAATTTGGCACATCTAACACATCATAAATAAACACAGCTAAAACAAACTGAAGGTTTTTATCAGCGAGGCACTCAGGTACATGTTTTACTAAGTTTAGTTTTCACTCACCGAAGTTGTGCGAGGAGGTGGACAGTCAGAGAAAGAGAGAGAGAGGGAGTGAGGAAGAGAGGGATGGGCTGTTGGTTTTAAACATTGATTACCACACCCCACTCTCCCCTTTCCTCTCCTTGTCCCTCTTTATCTGATGGAAATGGAAACTGCAATGTTCTGTTCTCTTCTTCATGTGAACTAGTTACTGAACTAATTATAATAGGCATATATATTATCTAAAGTTAATAATTACTTCACATGAATGTATCACCATTGTAACCAATCCACCATTTTGCTCTGGTTCTTCCTGGACTTCCCTATAGAAAACAACAACAGAAAACATACAGAGAGGAGAAATCCCTGCATATGTCTAATGTCTTTGAATGAGCGTAAATACCTCTTATTCTGACTGGAGTTATTCATTTAACAACTTTTCAGTGAAGAAGAATGTGGTAAAACTGCAGCGTTCTCCAAACTGGCCAAACTAACCTGTAGGGCTACCTTATTGGCTGACTGGCTCCATACACCCCTCAGGGAAATTGTGAACATGACTATTCTAAAGTAGACAATCAAACTTTTTATTTATTTTTATTGAGGTTTTGATTGAATATATAAATCAAATTAAAGTTTATTTGTCACGTGCGCCGAATACCACCTTACAGTGAAATGCTTACTTACAGGCTCTAACCAATAGTGCAAAAAGGTATTAGGTGAACAATAGGTAAGTAAAGAAATAAAAACAACAGTAAAAAGACAGTGAAAAACAGTAGTGAGGCTTTAAACAGTAGTGAGGCTATTAAAGTGTCGAGGCTACATACAGACACCGGTTAGTCAGGTTGAGTGAGGTAGTATGTGCATGTAGATATGGTTAAAGTGACTATGCATATATGATGAACAGAGAGTAGCAGTAGCGTAAAGAGGGGTTGGCAGGTGGTGGGTGGCGGGTGGTGGGACACAATGCAGATAGCCCGGTTAGCCAATGCAGGAGCAATGGTTGGTCGGGCCAATTGGTAGTATGTACATGAATGTATAGTTAAAGTGACTATGCATATATGATAAACAGAGAGTAGCAGCCTAAAGAGGGTTGGGGCACATAATGCAAATAGTCAGGTAGCCATTTGATTACCTGTTCAGAGTCTTATGGCTTGAGGGGTAAAACTGTTGAGAAGCCTTTTTGTCTAGACTTGGCACTCCGGTACCGCTTGCCATGCGGTAGTAGAAGAACAGTCTATGACTGGGGTGGCTGTGGTCTTTGACAATTCTTAGGGCCTTCCTCTGACACCGCCTGGTGTAGAGGTCCTGGATGGCAGGCAGCTTTGCCCCAGTGATGTACTGGGCCGTCACGTACCTGCCTCTCTGTAGTGCCTTGCGGTCGGAGGCTGAGCAATTGCCGTACCAGGCAGTGATGCAACCAGTCAGGATGCTCTCGATGTTGCAGCTGTAGAACCTTTTGAGGCTCAGGACCCATGCCAAATCTTTTTAGTTTCCTGAGGAATAGGCTTTATGCGTGCCCTCTTCACGATTGTCTTGGTGTGTTTGGACCACTCTAGTTTGTTGGTGCAGTGGACACCAAGGAACTTGAAACTCTGAACCTGCTCCACTTTCAGCCCGTCGATGAGAATGAGGGTGTACTCGTCCTCCTTTTTCCTGTAGTCCACAATCATCTCCTTAGTCTTGATTTGTTGAGGATAGGTTGTTATTATGGCACCACCCGGCCAGGTCTCTGACCTCCTCCCTATAGGCTGTCTCGTCATCAGGTTACTGTTGTGTAATTTGAAGTCGTGCCAGGCCATGCAGCCGTGGGTGAACAGGGGTACAGGGGAGGGGACTGAGCACGCCTAGGGGATCCAGTGTTGAGCATTAGCGTGGCAGATGTGTTGCTACCTACCCTCACCACCTTTGGGCGGCCCGTCCAGGAAGTCCAGGTTCCATTTGCAGAGGGAGGTGTTTGGCCACAGGATCCTTAGCTTAGTCATGAGCTTTGAGGGTACTATGGTGTTGAGCGCTGATCTGTAGTCAGGAATAGCATTCTCACATAAGTGTTCCTTTTGTCCAGGTGGGAATGGGCAGTGTGGAGTGCAATAGAGATTGCATCATCTGTGGATCTGTTTGGGTGGTATGCAAGTGGAGTGGGTCTAGGGTTTCTGGGATAATGTTGTTGATGTGAGCCATTACCAGCCTTTCAAAGCACTTCATGGCTACGGACGTGAGTGCTACGAGTCTGTAGTCATTTAGGCAGGTTGCCTTTGTGTTCTTGGGCACAGGGACTATGGTGGTCTGCTGAAACATGTTGGTATTACAGACTCAATCAGGGACATGTTGAAATGTCAGTGAAGACACCTGCCAGTTGGTCAGCATGCCGGAGCACACGTCCTGGTAATCCAAGCGTGCCTGTGTGTGAGAGAGAGAGAGAAAGTGTGGATGGTCTATATCACCCAGGTTACAGCACAGGGTGACGTAGGCTGATGGATTCTAACTGGAGATGGTCCTGAACACACATCTATGAGATGTAAAACACACCACATCTAGGAGATGTAAAACAACACATCTAGGAGATGTAAAACACAACATCTAGGAGATGTAAACACAACACGTCTATGAGATGTAAAACACAACACGTCTATGAGATGTAAAACACAACACGTCTATGAGATGTAAAAACAACACGTCTATGAGATGTAAAACACAGCACGTCTATGAGATGTAAAACACAACACGTCTATGAGATGTAAAACACAACACATCTAGGAGATGTAAAAAACACAACACGTCTATGAGATGTAAAACACAACACGTCTATGAGATGTAAAACACAACACATCTAGGAGATGTAAAACACAACACATCTAGGAGATGTAAAACACATGTAAAACACACATCTAGGAGATGTAAAAACAACACGTCTAGGAGTTGTAAACAAAATCACAACACATCTAGGAGATGTAAAAACACAACACATCTAGGAGATGTAAAACAACACATCTAGGAGATGTAAAACACAACACATCTAGGAGATGTAAAACACAACACATCTAGGAGATGTAAAACACAACACATCTAGGAGATGTAAAACACAACACATCTAGGAGATGTAAAACACAACACATCTAGGAGATGTAAAACACAACACATCTAGGAGATGTAAAACACAACACGTCTATGAGATGTAAAACACACAACACATCTAGGAGATGTAAAACAAAACACGTCTATGAGATGTAAAACACAACACATCTATGAAATGTAAAACACACAACACATCTATGAGATGTAAAACACAACACGTCTATGAGATGTAAAACACAACACATCTATGAGATGTAAAACACAACACGTCTATGAGATGTAAAACACAACACATCTAGGAGATGTAAAACACAACACATCTATGAGATGTAAAACACAACACATCTATGAGATGTAAAACACAACACATCTAGGAGATATAAAACAAAACACATCTAGGAGATGTAAAACACATCTAGAGATGTAAAACACAACACATCTAGGAGATGTAAAACACAACACATCTAGGAGATGTAAAACACAACACATCTAGGAGATGTAAAACAACACATCTAGGAGATGTAAAACACAACACATCTAGAGATGTAAAACAACATCTAGGAGATGTAAAACAAAACACATCTAGGAGATGTAAAACACAACACATCTAGGAGATGTAAAACACACACATCTAGGAGATGTAAAACACAACACGTCTAGGAGATGTAAAACACAACACATCGAGGAGATGTAAGCACAACACATCTATGAGATGTAAAACACAACACATCTAGGAGATGTAAAACACAACACATCTATGAGATGTAAAACACAACACATCTATGAGATGTAAAACACAACACATCTATGAGATGTAAACACAACACATCTATGAGATGTAAAACACAACACATCTATGAGATGTAAAACACAACACATCTAGGAGATGTATAAACACAACACATCTAGGAGATGTAAAACACAACACATCTAGGAGATGTAAAACAACACATCTAGGTTATAACATCAAAACACATCTAGGAGATGTGTAAAACAACACATCTAGGAGTTGTAAAACAACATCTAGGAGATGTAAAACACAACACATCTAGGAGATGTAAAACACAACACATCTAGGAGATGTAAAACACAACACATCTATGAGATGTAAAACACAACACATCTATGAGATGTAAAACACAACACATCTAGGAGATGTAAAACACAACACATCTAGGAGATGTAGGAGAAAACACAACACATCTAGGAGATGTAAAAACAACACATCTAGGAGATGTAAAACAACACATCTAGGAGATGTAAAACACAACACATCTAGGAGATATAAAACAACACGTCTAGGAGATGTAAAACAACACATCTAGTTGAGATGTAAACACAACACATCTAGGAGATGTAAAACAACACATCTAGGAGATGTAAACACAACACATCTAGGAGATGTAAAACAACACATCTAGGAGATGTGAAACAACACATCTAGGAGATGTAAAACAACACATCTAGGAGATGTAAAACAACACATCTAGGAGATGTAAAAAACAACACATCTAGGAGATATAAAACAACACATCTAGGAGATGTAAAACACACACATCTAGGAGATGTAAACACAACACATCTAGGAGATGTAAAACACAACACATCTAGGAGATGTAAAAACAACACATCTATGAGATGTAAAACACAACACATCTAGGAGATGTAAAACACAACACGTCTATGAGATGTAAAAACAACACATCTGGGAGATGTAAAACAACACATCTAGGTGAGATGTAAAACACAACACATCTATGAGATGTAAAACACAACACATCTAGGAGATGTAAAACACAACACATCTAGGAGATGTAAACACAACACATCTAGGAGATGTAAAACAACACATCTAGGAGATGTAAAACAACACATCTAGGAGATGTAAAACAACACATCTAGGAGATGTAAAACAACACATCTAGGAGATGTAAAACAACACATCTAGGAGATATAAAACAACACATCTAGGAGTTGTAAAACAACACATCTAGGAGATGTAAAACAACACATCTAGGAGTTGTAAAACAACACATCTAGGAGTTGTAAAACAACACATCTAGGAGTTGTAAAACAACACATCTAGGAGATGTAAACACAACACATCTAGGAGATGTAAACACAACACATCTAGGAGATGTAAAACACAACACATCTAGGAGATGTAAAACAACACATCTAGGAGATGTAAAACACAACACATCTAGGAGATGTAAAACAACACATCTAGGAGATGTAAAACAACACATCTAGGAGTTGTAAAACAACACATCTAGGAGTTGTAAAACAACACATCTAGGAGTTGTAAAACAACACATCTAGGAGATGTAAAACAACACATCTAGGAGTTGTAAAACAACACATCTAGGAGTTGTAAAACAACACATCTAGGAGATGTAAAACAACACATCTAGGAGTTGTAAAACAACACATCTAGGAGATATAAAACACAACACACATCTATGAGATGTAAAAAACAACACATCTAGTTGTAAAACAACATCTAGAGTTGTAAAACACAACACGTCTATAGGAGATGTAAACACAACACGTCTAGGGATGTAAACAACACATCTAGGAGATGTAAAAGCACAACACGTCTAGGAGATGTAAACACAACACGTCTAGGAGATGTAAAACACAAGACGTCTATGAGATGTAAAACACAACACATCTAGGAGTTGTAAAACGTCTAGGAGATGTAAAAACAACACATCTAGGAGATGTAAAACAACACATCTAGGAGATGTAAAACAACACATCTAGGAGATGTAAACACAACACATCTAGGAGATGTAAAACAACACATCTAGGAGATGTAAAAACAACACATCTAGGAGATGTAAAACAACACATCTAGGAGATGTAAACACAATCTAGGAGTTGTAAAAAACATCTAGGAGATGTAAAACACAACACGTCTATGAGATGTAAAACACAACACATCTATGAGATGTAAAAACACAACACGTCTATGAGATGTAAAACTAGGAGATATAAAACAACACATCTAGGAGATGTAAAACACAACACATCTATGAGATGTAAAACACAACACATCTAGAGATGTAAAACACAACACACATCTATGAGATGTAAAACACAACACATCTAGGAGATGTAAAACAACACATCTAGGAGATGTAAACAACACATCTAGGAGATGTAAAAACACAACACATCTATGAGATGTAAACACAACACATCTATGAGATGTAAAACACAACACATCTATGAGATGTAAAACACAACACATCTATGAGATGTAAACACAACACATCTATGAGATGTAAAACACAACACATCTATGAGATGTAAAACACAACACATCTAAAACACACAACACGTCTAGGAGATGTAAAACACAACACATCTAGGAGATGTAAAACACAACACATCTAGGAGATGTAAAACACAACACATCTAGGAGATGTAAAACAACACATCTATGAGATGTAAAACAACACATCTATGAGATGTAAAACACAACACATCTAGGAGATGTAAAACACAACACATCTATGAGATGTAAACACAACACATCTAGGAGATGTAAACACAACACATCTAGGAGATGTAAAAACAACACATCTAGGAGATGTAAAACAACACATCTAGGAGATATAAAACAACACATCTAGGAGATGTAAAACACATCTAGGAGATGTAAAACAACACATCTAGGAGATGTAAAACACAACACATCTAGGAGATGTAAAAACAACACATCTAGGAGATGTAAAACACAACACGTCTATGAGATGTAAAACACAACACGTCTATGAGATGTAAAACACAACACATCTATGAGATGTAAGCACAACACGTCTATGAGATGTAAAAACAACATCTATGAGATGTAAAACACAACACATCTATGAGATGTAAAACACAACACATCACAACATCTATGAGATGTAAAAAACACATCTAGGAGATGTAAAACACATCTATGAGATGTAAAACAACACATCACAACACATCTATGAGATGTAAAACAACACATCTAGGAGATGTAAACACAACACATCTAGGAGATGTAAAACAACACATCTAGGAGATGTAAAACAACACATCTAGGAGATGTAAAAACAACACATCTAGGAGATGTAAAACACAACACATCTAGGAGATGTAAACACAACACATCTAGGAGATGTAAAACAACACATCTAGGAGATGTAAAACACAACACATCTAGGAGATGTAAAACACAACACATCTATGAGATGTAAAACACAACACATCTAGGAGATGTAAAACAACACATCACAACACATCAGGTGATGTAAAACAACACATCTAGGAGATGTAAAAAACAACACATCTGAGATGTAAAACACAACACATCTATGAGATGTAAAACACAACACATCTATGAGATGTAAAACACAACATCTAGGAGATGTAAAACAACACATCTAGGTGATGTAAAACAACACATCTAGGAGATGTAAAAACAACACATCTAGGAGATGTAAAACACAACACATCTAGGAGATGTAAAACAACACATCTAGGAGATATAAAACAACACATCTAGGAGATGTAAAACACAACACATCTAGGAGATGTAAAAACACAACACATCTAGGAGATGTAAAAACAACACATCTAGGAGATGTAAAACAACACATCTAGGAGATGTAAAACAACATCTATGAGATGTAAAACACAACACATCTATGAGATGTAAAACACAACACATCTATGAGATGTAAAACACAACACATCAACACATCTAGGAGGAGATATAAACACAACACATCTATGAGATGTAAAACACAACACATCTAGAGATGTAAAACACAACACATCTAGGAGATGTAAAAACAACACATCTAGGAGATGTAAAACACAACACATCTAGGAGATGTAAAACACAACACGTCTATGAGATGTAAAACACAACACGTCTATGAGATGTAAAACACAACACGTCTATGAGATGTAAAACACAACACGTCTATGAGATGTAAAACACAACACGTCTATGAGATGTAAAACACAACACGTCTATGAGATAAAAACACAACACGTCTATGAGATGTAAAACACAACACGTCTAGGAGATGTAAAACACAACACATCTAGGAGATGTAAAACACAACACATCTAGGAGATGTAAAACAACACATCTAGGAGATGTAAAACAACACATCTAGGAGATGTAAAACAACACATCTAGGAGATGTAAAACAACACATCTAGGAGATGTAAAACAACACATCTAGGAGATGTAAAACAACACATCTAGGAGATGTAAAACAACACATCTAGGAGATGTAAAACACAACACATCTAGGAGATGTAAAAACAACACATCTATGAGATGTAAAACACAACACATCTATGAGATGTAAAACACAACACATCTAGGAGATGTAAAACACAACACATCTAGGAGATGTAAAACAACACATCTAGGAGATGTAAAACACACACATCTAGGTGATGTAAAACACACACGTCTATGAGATGTAAAACACAACACATCTATGAGATGTAAAACACAACACATCTGAGATGAACACAACACATCTATGAGATGTAAAACACAACACATCTATGAGATGTAAAACAACACATCTAGGAGATGTAAAACACAACACATCTATGAGATGTAAAACACAACACATCTAGAGATGTAAACACAACACATCTAGGAGATGTAAAACACAACACATCTAGGAGATGTAAAACACAACACATCTAGGAGATGTAAAACACAACACATCTAGGAGATGTAAAACACAAAAACACAACACATCTAGGAGATGTAAAAACAACACATCTAGGTCTATGAGATGTAAACACAACACATCTATGAGATGTAAAACACAACACATCTAGGAGATGTAAAACACAACACATCTAGGAGATGTAAAACACAACACATCTAGGAGATGTAAAACACAACACATCTAGGAGATGTAAAAGATGATGTAAACACAACACATCTAGGAGATGTAAAAAAACACAATAAAACAACACATCTAGGAGATGTAAACACAACACATCTATGAGATGTAAAACACAACACATCTATGAGATGTAAAACAACACATCTAGGAGATGTAAAACACAACACATCTAGGAGATGTAAAACACAACACATCTAGGAGATGTAAAACACAACACATCTATGATGTAAAACAACACATCTAGGAGATATAAAACACAACACATCTATGAGATGTAAACACAACACATCTATGAGATGTAAAAACACAACACATCTATGAGATGTAAAACACAACACATCTATGAGATGTAAAACACAACACATCTATGAGATGTAAAACACAACACATCTATGAGATGTAAAACACAACACATCTATGAGATGTAAAACACAACACATCTATGAGATGTAAAACACAACACATCTAGGAGATGTAAAACACAACACATCTAGGAGATGTAAAACACAACACATCTAGGAGATGTAAAACACAACACATCTAGGAGATGTAAAACACAACACATCTAGGAGATGTAAAACACAACACATCTATGAGATGTAAAACACAACACATCTAGGAGATGTAAAACACAACACATCTAGGAGATGTAAAACAACACATCTAGGAGATGTAAAACACAACACATCTAGGAGATGTAAAACACAACACATCTAGGAGATGTAAAAAACACATCTAGGAGATGTAAAACAACACATCTAGGAGATGTAAAACACAACACATCTAGGAGATGTAAAACACAACACATCTAGGAGATGTAAAACACAACACATCTAGGAGATGTAAAACAACAAACACATCTAGGAGATAAAACAAACATCTAGGAGATATAAAACAACACATCTAGGAGATGTAAAAACAACACATCTAGGAGATGTAAACACAACACATCTATGAGATGTAAAACACAACACATCTAGGAGATGTAAAACAACACATCTAGGAGATGTAAACACAACACATCTAGGAGATGTAAAACACAACACATCTAGGAGATATAAAACACAACACATCTAGGAGATGTAAAACACAACACATCTAGGAGATGTAAACACAACACATCTAGGAGATGTAAAACAACACATCTAGGAGATGAAAAAACACATCTAGAGATGTAAAACACAACACATCTAGGAGATATAAAACAACATATCTAGGAGATATAAAACAACATATCTAGGTGATGTGGGCTCAATTCCCATTTCAATTGAGTTAATCTGGGAAAGATGGAGTCTTTTTAATTATCTATTGTTCACCTAATACCTATTTTTTACTTAAAATGGCACTGTTGGTTAGGCCGGTAAGTAAGCATTTCACTGTAAGGTTTACACCTGTTGTATTCGGCGCACGTGACAAGCAAACTTTTGATTTGATAATGCCTTTGTGCTTGTTTTGATTACATAAATGTCGGGCATTTATCCTCAAACCCATACATGTCCCCATAGGCTTTGGCCAATAAGCCATGGCAGAGTTAGCTTCCGTTAGTGTCTACAAGAGACACCATTACTATTGCCCTCTATACACACACGTTACAAATAGTACACACCCAGCAGTGTGAATTGAAGCTGTGTACTCACCTTGCAGCAGTTCGATCCCTGAACAATTCTCTCACCTCTTCATCCCTCTAGCACCTCTACCTCCTCCCTTGCTCTCCAACACCAACTCGTCACGCATGCAAGCAAGCACAAACGAAACGAAGGCTCAAGCACACGCAAGCAGTAAAGATCGCTCATCAACATGATACAGGTTCATTCCTTTAATATCTTAAATTAGTTTAAAATATCATATTTATATCTGAGAATGACAGAGGTAGGGAGGGAAAGAAGGGATAATGCTCTTCTTAAGTTTTGGGACAGGGCCTTTCAGTCTAGAGGTTCAGAGTAAGTGTGTGTGTGTCAGGGTCCAGCCTCCCAGCATGTGTGGCCCTGCAGAGGCCTGGTGGGTTGTGTCTGCGGGCGTGGGATGGGCTGGGGGCGTGGTATGGTAATCTCCTCCCTGGTAGGAGGGGCTTTCTCAGCAGATCCCCCTGAAGAAAAACCTGCAGGTCAGGACTGTCCTTTCTGCTCACACACACACAGATTACAAATCCAGTTATGGACCAGTTGCAGGTCATGAGTGATTTCCTACACAACACTCCTTTGATTTACATATTACTTACACACACACACACGTAAATGTAAATCAGATGGGGTATGAGAGGGACTTACCTTGCTGCCATGGCTGCATGTGGGCGAGACCAGCTGAAGCCTGTCACGTAGAGCCTGGCTGATAAGCTCTCCTCCTGATCACACTGACCAGCCCTGTAGAGGTGCTGGGATGGAGGGACGTTTCACTTTCCATAGACATGCGCCATACTACACCAGTTAGTCAGGTGCTTCATGTCCACGTGCTCTTGCATGCTCTTTTTGTGTGCTTCATATCTCGTGTGTTTCTGTGTGTGTGTTTATGTCTGTATGTGTGTTCTGTGTGTGTGTGTTAATGTCTACATGTGTGTGTTTCTGTTTATGTCTGCATGTGTGTGTTTCTGTGTGTATGTTTATGTCTGTATGTAAGCCGTGTGCTACCCTCTGTAGCCCGGGCGCTGATGCTGTTCTCTGGTTCTGTCTGACTTCTGTAGTTGCTCCCTGCACGGCCTTCTGGGAGTTAAACTCTGCCCCTGCCACGTTATCTAGCTCAGTCAGTCAGAGCCAGAGTAGTATTTAACTCCGCCCTTCAGGAGGCTGCCACCCCTCTCCTCACAGGGAGCCTCCTCATTGGTTTCTGACCTTGCCCTCCAACGCAGTTCTCCACCTATGGGAGGAATACAGGAAGAGATATTGACCAGTCCTCTGCTCAGACATTGCTGACTCATGCCAGATCTTATAACACCTGGATAGGTATTTCATGTATCAGCCTAACCACATCACGTTATAGCAATCTGGTGCGACGGCACAGTCCATGACGTGGCACACAACCATTGGTTGATGCACACCTTGTGCAGGGGAACATGAGTACATCAGACTCTAGACCAGAGGGTTAGTTACCATGGAGTCTTTTCCCTTTGAGTAACTGCTGGAGTGTCCAGGGCATTGCCAAGGTGGAGGGTCTTTGCTAGGCTCTGCTATCACCGTGTCAACCACAGGCACCGCGGAGACAAATCGCACCTGTAGAGTCAGGGGCACACTTCAGTGATGTCTCTCCAAAACACAGACCAACACACACAGATCTCTATCATTTCTACGGCTGTCTTGACAACTGAGAAAAGCACCATCTGTGACTGTCCGTCAGTGTGTGTGTGTCAGACTGACTGCCGGTGGCTGAGTCCCCTCAGCAGGCTAGCCGGGTTGGGTCGTGGGCGGGTCTGGGCTGAGGGGGAGAGACAGGTCCAGTTCCGGGCACCGCAGGAGGCTAGCGGGGACCAGGGGCACCGGGGCAGGCAGGGGACCAGCCAGATGTCTGGGTCACTGCACCCTGCTAGAAGACGCTGCTGCAGGGGACCTACTCTGGTCATCTTAGGTCACCAGTCTGGCTACCTTTCAAAAGGCTCTGTTACCGATAGGTAAGATACAAGGCAAAGGCAGTCAATGCCCAAGAATATTTTGTATGGTTCTGAATGGCAGTTACATTATCACTCACATTATCACTCTGCCGAACACTCCCTAACCTAACCTTCTGATGGAGCAAACTGAACATATTTTGAGTCCTATGCCGAACCCAGTCCCTTACCATTGTTGGATCTGTAGTGTAGGTTGAATAACGTTAACTTTACATTTCCAAACTAGATATGACGGGTGACGTTATCTAGCTAACGTTAGATCTCTGGCTAGATTCCATTCAGTGGGAGCTTTCAGCACACCGCCAGGTAGCTAGCTAACGACGACAGCAGACATGCTAGAAAGTTCACCAGTCAGTTAGCCAGCTAACTTTACTTGTTGTACTACTAGCCAGCTAACGTTATAGGGTTTTCTTGGCTAATTAGCTAGCTAACGTTAACTAAAGCTATGCAAATTCAATCATGTCGTTTATTCTCCGCTTACTGTTATGAGGAAGCGCCCCGGAATGACAGCTCACGCATTTCTTGTAGTTTTCACTGTTAATACATGAGGTTAGATTAACTCTATTTAGCAGGATCTGCTCCAATTTTGAAATTCCCTCCACTGGCGCCGCCATAACACCTTCTTCAGAACAAAACAATCACACTTCCGGTTTCTTCGTTCGTAGGAAATTATACAATGGGCCCCCTTGGCTTGCATGTTACGTTGCGTGTGCTTGTGTAAATGGTGACTCTACAGCAGATTTAATCTAAAACGAGGCGATTGCTGGACTACGGCTCATCTTAATTTTCATCTTCAGTATTGTCCAATATGTTCTCTATGGAGACCTGCGATACAGTATCATTCTTTGGATATTATCTTTGTTGTTTCATGTTGCTTGGTGGGAGGCTTCATCTTGGATATGGTTCTTCTATGGAGACCAGCGATACAGTATCATTATTTGGATATTATCTTTGTTGTTTCATGTTGCTGGGTAGGAGGCTTCATCTTGGAGATGGTTCTATATGTGGCTCTATTTAACCTTCACAGTAACAGTTGACTTCCTGTATTCTTACTGCCTCTGGAGTAGATAACAATATTGTGAGCGTAATTAAGTAGTCAAATATAGGGTATGCCTTAAACGCAGAATTTAATTTAATGTTTTGGGTTACGTTGACATAATCAACAATTTTATTATTTAACCGGGTGTCTGAAAACAAAGGTTCATGTTTGATTCATGTTGCTTGCTATATCCTATTTAGGACATACACAGCCAATCACACATGCACAAACACAATCACACATGCACAAACACACACACACCTGCACAAATGATAAGTCAGCTTTCTTCCAAACATATTAAAATAGTTTATTTCGTTTTTCACTTTAAACAAACCGAAGGCGGCAAGGTAGCCTAGTGGTTAGAGTTGCACTAGTAACCGAAAGGTTGCAAGTTCAAATCCCTGAGCTGACAAGGTACAAATCTGTTGTTCTGCCCCTGAACAGGCAGTTAACCCACTCTTCCTACCCTGTCATTGAAAATAAGAATTTGTTCTTAACTGACTTGCCTAGATAAGTAAAAAGAGCTTCCTCTTCATCTCATGACATTGTAGTGTCTGTGTCCTTCACCTGTCTATGTGTGGTGTGTATAATCAACCCAACCCTTTTGTGTATTGTGTAAACCTGCATCTCTGACCCTCTGAACCTGCATTGAGAATCTTGCTAATCTTATCATGAATTCACTCATGGAGCAAGAGCTGCTCTTCTGTGGGAGAGTGGGCAGGGGAGCTGTTTCACACTTGGTGAAGAACTCATTGCACAACATGGTGAGGCAGGCCACCAGTGTGACGTACTCCTGGAAATCCACACTGCCATCTGAGTTAGCATCCAGATCTTTGAAAAATCTTGTCAACCTTTGCCTGGTCAGTGTTTTTCTGTTATAATGATCCGAGAGAGAGAGGTAATGGGTGAGACTTTGATTGCAGCAGTTCAAACTAGAATCCACAGTTGTTAGTGTGTTTATAAAGGTGTGAGAGAAGTATTCTATTGATGAGGTGGGTCATGTGTTTGTGATGTTCCAAGCAATTCAATATTCAATAGTGTCTGTCTTTAGTATTGTATTTGGTTGTGCTGCTAATAAAGAATGATTGAACTGAACTGTTCCCAGGATCCACTCACCCCCATGATCTCTCCTGCCTCAGCGTTGAGCAGATCTTTGAGTTCTCCCTTGCTCAGGGTCGTCTTGTCGCCCTCCTTGCCAGAGTACTTGTGGAAGGCTGAGATGAGCAATGCCATACCCTGCTGGACCTGTGACATGGTGACTACAACACCATGTCACACACCGCACACACACACACACACGCACCCGCACACACACAGAGAGAGACAGAGAGAGAATGGAGGTACAAGTTTAGGTTATTAATTTCCAGTATTATCAATTCAAATCAATTTTTATCTTACATCCGGGTTACCATTCCATACGTTCCATAAGTCTGGGAAATAAAGTCGTGTTGGCACTGGTGTAATCATGTTTAAACATAAGGTTCCGGTTGAATAGAGGGTTTAAAGAATATTAACGGTTGTTGCACACGCAGCAAAGACTTAACTACACAGACACCACACCACACCCCACACACCCCACTGCAAACAGGTTCTACATCTCTACCACAAAGGAAGAGAAAGAGAGGGGGAGGAGAGATGGAGAGCAACGCAACAGAGGCAATTAGAGAGGGAGAGAGGTAAGAGATGGAGACAGGGAGAGAGGCGGCGAGAGAAGGAAGAGAGAGAGATGCGGATATGGAGGGGAGAAAGGAAGAGAAGAGGGGGCTGAGTTGTTTAAACACAAACAGACATGGCTCTAGCCAACGCCCTTGCATGTCTGTCTCATTAACTCTGGGGGATTTTAAGGAGAGAAAGAGAGAAGTATATATATATATATATATATAGAGAGAGAGAGAGAGGGACAGACACATAGACAAAAAGACAGATTGTAGGAAATTGGTGGATCGGCTGAAAGGTGCGTTGGTAATTTCAGGCAAACGATAACATAGAAATCCCAGCACCTCCCCCACCCCTCACCTGTCTCCACCCTCTATCTATCTTGTTTGCTTAAGGTGTGTATCTTCACTCTGTCCCTTCACATATCTCGCCACTATGTAGGGAGGTTGCCCTCTCTCTTCTCTCTTTCTCTGCCTCGTAGTCAAGGTGGTGTGAAGCTTCTGAGTTTAAGGAAGTGTCTGTAATGTAAATCTCTCATTTAGCTGACCCCCCTCTCCAGTGTAAATGGCAGTAAGTGCGGTCAAAGAAGGACGTTGAAGCAACCACACAGTACGAACATGGTAAGCACAACATTATAGTTGTAAGGAACAACCCCAGTCACTGTGGTGGACTCCACTGATCTCTCTCTGAGTCACTGTCAGCTGCCCCAGGACCAGCAGGCATCCAACCAGACACACATTCTTACCACCCCTCTGACTGCCCATCTGATAACTAGAAACACACTCTACTCACAGAATGGTCAGAGCAAGGGGAGAGAGAGTTTATGGTACGGACAGAGAGAGCGAAGAGAGAGAGGGGTGTGGAGGATAGAAAGAGGTAGTGTTCTGCACTATGGAAGGATTGAGGGAGGAAGAGAGAGAGGGGAGGGGAGGAAGAGAAGAGGGATTCTTTCATTTAAACTGCGTAGTGCTCTGAGTAGCACCACACATGTTTGAATGGAAAGGCAGACAGAGTTACGCCCTCCGCAGAGCTTGGCTCAAGAGCACAAACAGTGTGGACAGGCACTTACTAACTGTTGCAAAGCACACCCTGAAGTCATTCATACTTTTGCAGTCATGTATTAATCACTATACAACATTAAACTACACACAATTAGAAATAAATGTTGTAAACCACCAGATGAGAAAGTATAATTTGGCACATCTAACACATCATAAATAAACACAGCTAAAACAAACTGAAGGTTTTTATCAGCGAGGCACTCAGGTACATGTTTTACTAAGTTTAGTTTTCACTCACCGAAGTTGTGCGAGGAGGTGGACAGTCAGAGAAAGAGAGAGAGAGGGAGTGAGGAAGAGAGGGATGGGCTGTTGGTTTTAAACATTGATTACCACACCCCACTCTCCCCTTTCCTCTCCTTGTCCCTCTTTATCTGATGGAAATGGAAACTGCAATGTTCTGTTCTCTTCTTCATGTGAACTAGTTACTGAACTAATTATAATAGGCATATATATTATCTAAAGTTAATAATTACTTCACATGAATGTATCACCATTGTAACCAATCCACCATTTTGCTCTGGTTCTTCCTGGACTTCCCTATAGAAAACAACAACAGAAAACATACAGAGAGGAGAAATCCCTGCATATGTCTAATGTCTTTGAATGAGCGTAAATACCTCTTATTCTGACTGGAGTTATTCATTTAACAACTTTTCAGTGAAGAAGAATGTGGTAAAACTGCAGCGTTCTCCAAACTGGCCAAACTAACCTGTAGGGCTACCTTATTGGCTGACTGGCTCCATACACCCCTCAGGGAAATTGTGAACATGACTATTCTAAAGTAGACAATCAAACTTTTTATTTATTTTTATTGAGGTTTTGATTGAATATATAAATCAAATTAAAGTTTATTTGTCACGTGCGCCGAATACAGGCATCCTTACAGTGAAATGCTTACTTACAGGCTCTAACCAATAGTGCAAAAAGGTATTAGGTGAACAATAGGTAAGTAAAGAAATAAAAACAACAGTAAAAAGACAGTGAAAAACAGTAGTGAGGCTTTAAACAGTAGTGAGGCTATTAAAGTGTCGAGGCTACATACAGACACCGGTTAGTCAGGTTGAGTGAGGTAGTATGTACATGTAGATATGGTTAAAGTGACTATGCATATATGATGAACAGAGAGTAGCAGTAGCGTAAAGAGGGGTTGCGGATGGTGGGTAGTGGGTGGTGGGACACAATTCAGATAGCACGGTTAACCAATGTGCGGGAGCACTGGTTGGTTGGGCCAATTGAGATTGTATGTACATGAATGTATAGTTAGAGTGACTGTACACATATGATAAACAGAGAGCAGCAGCCTAAAAGAGGGCCACACAATGCAAATAGTCCAGGTAGCCATTTGATTACCTGTTCAGTAGTCTTATGGCTTGGGTGTAAAAACTGTTGAGAAGCCTTTTGTCCTATACTTGGCACTCCAGTACCGCTTGCCATGCGGTAGTAGAGAGAACAGTCTATGACTGGGGTGGCTGTGGTCTTTGACAATTTTTAGGGCCTTCCTCTGACACTGCCTGGTATAGAGTTCCTGGGTGGCAGGAAGCTTGGCTTGGGCCGTAGTGCCTTGCGGTCGGAGGCAGAGCAGTTGCCATACCAGGCAGTGATGCAACCCGTCAGGATGCTCTCGATGGCGCAGCTGGAAAACCTTCTGAGGATCTGAGGACACATGCCAAATCTTTTTAGTTTCCTGAGGGGGAATAGGCTTTGTCGTGCCCTCTTCACGATTGTCTTGGTGTGTTTGGACCACTCTAGTTTGTTGGTGCAGTGGACACCAAGGAACTTGAAACTCTGAACCTGCTCCACTACAGCCCCGTCGATGAGAATGGGGGTGTACTCGGTCCTCCTTTTCCTGTAGTCCACAATCATCTCCTTAGTCTTGATTTGTTGAGGGATAGGTTGTTATTATGGCACCACCCGGCCAGGTCTCTGACCTCCTCCCTATAGGCTGTCTCGTCATCAGGTTACTGTTGTGTAATTTGGAGTCGTACCAGGCCATGCAGCCGTGGGTGAACAGGGAGTACAGGAGGGGACTGAGCACGCACCCTTGGGGGGATCCAGTGTTGAGCATTAGCGTGGCAGATGTGTTGCTACCTACCCTCACCACCTTTGGGCGGCCCGTCAGGAAGTCCAGGTTCCATTTGCAGAGGGAGGTGTTTAGCCACAGGATCCTTAGCTTAGTCATGAGCTTTGAGGGTACTATGGTGTTGAACGCTGATCTGTAGTCAAGGAATAGCATTCTCACATAAGTGTTCCTTTTGTCCAGGTGGGAATGGGCAGTGTGGAGTGCAATAGAGATTGCATCATCTGTGGATCTGTTTGGGTGGTATGCAAATTGGAGTGGGTCTAGGGTTTCTGGGATAATGTTGTTGATGTGAGCCATTACCAGCCTTTCAAAGCACTTCATGGCTACGGACGTGAGTGCTACGAGTCTGTAGTCAT